>NW_027675387.1:192500-207500 GCF_965601325.2 Salmo salar
GCGTGTGTCCTGTGTGTGTGTGTGTGTGTCCTGTGTGTCCTGTGTGTGTGTGTGTGTGTCCTGTGTGTCCTGTGTGTCCTGTCTGTCCTGTGTGTGTGTGTGTGTCCTGTGTGTGTGTGTGTGTCCTGTGTGTGTGTGTGTGTCCTGTGTGTGTGTGTGTGTGTGTCCTGTGTGTGTGTGTGTGTGTGTGTCCTGTGTGTGTGTGTGTGTGTCCTGTGTGTGTGTGTCCGTCCTGTGTGTGTGTGTCCGTCCTGTGTGTGTCCGTCCTGTGTGTGTCCGTCCTGTGTGTGTCCGTCCTGTGTGTGTGTGTCCGTCCTGTGTGTGTCCTGTGTGTGTGTGTGTGTGTCCGTCCTGTGTGTGTCCCGTGTGTGTGTGTGTGTCCCGTGTGTGTGTGTGTGTCCCGTGTGTGTGCTGTGTGTGTGTGTGTGTGTGTGTCCTGTGTGTCCTGTGTGTGTGTGTGTCCTGTGTGTGTGTGTGTGTGTGTGTGTGTCCTGTGTATGTCATGTGTATGTCATGTGTGTGTGTGTGTGTGTGTGTGTCCTGTGAGTGTGTGTGTGTGTGTCCTGTGAGTGTGTGTGTCCTGTGAGTGTGTGTGTGTCCTGTGAGTGTGTGTGTGTGTGTGTCGTGTGTGTGTGTCCGTCCTGTGTGTGTCCGTCCTGTGTGTGTGTGTGTGTGTCCGTCCTGTGTGTGTCCGTCCTGTGTGTGTGTGTGTGTGTCCGTCCTGTGTGTGTCCTGTGTGTGTGTGTGTGTGTGTCCGTCCTGTGTGTGTCCCGTGTGTGTGTGTGTGTCCCGTGTGTGTGTGTGTGTGTCCCGTGTGTGTGCTGTGTGTGTGTGTGTGTGTGTGTCCTGTGTGTGTGTGTGTGTCCCGTGTGTGTGTGTGTGTGTCCGTCCTGTGTGTGTCCCGTGTGTGTGTGTGTGTCCCGTGTGTGTGTGTGTGTGTCCCGTGTGTGTCCTGTGTGTGTGTGTTTGTGTGTGTCCTGTGTGTGTCCTGTGTATGTCATGTGTATGTCATGTGTGTGTGTGTGTGTGTGTGTCCTGTGAGTGTGTGTGTGTGTGTCCTGTGAGTGTGTGTGTCCTGTGAGTGTGTGTGTGTCCTGTGAGTGTGTGTGTGTGTGTGTCGTGTGTGTGTGTCCTGTGTGAGTCCTGTGTGTGCGTGTGTGTGTGTGTCCGTCCTGTGTGTGTGTGTGTCCCCTGTGTGTGTGTGTGTCCCCTGTGTGTGTCCGTCCTGTGTGTGTGTGTGTGTCCGTCCTGTGTGTGTCCTGTGTGTGTCTGTGTGTGTGTGTGTGTGTCCCGTGTGTGTCCCGTGTGTGTGTGTGTGTGTGTGTCCCGTGTGTGTGTGTCCTGTGTGTGTGTGTGTCCTGTGTGTCCTGTGTGTGTGTGTGTGTCCTGTGTGTGTGTGTGTGTCCTGTGTGTGTGTGTGTGTGTCCTGTGTGAGTCCTGTGTGTGTGTGTCATGTGAGTGTGTGTGTGTGTGTGTCCTGTGAGTGTGTGTGTGTCCTGTGTGTGTGTGTGTCCTGTGTGTGTGTCCTGTGTGTGTGTCCTGTGTGTGTGTCCTGTGTGTGTGTCCTGTGTGTGTGTGTGTGTGTCCTGTGTGTGTGTGTGTGTGTCCTGTGTGTGTGTGTGTGTGTCCTGTGTGTGTGTGTGTGTGTGTGTGTGTCCTGTGTGTGTGTGTGTGTGTGTCCTGTGTGTGTGTGTGTGTGTGTCCTGTGTGTGTCCGTCCTGTGTGTGTGTGTGTGTCCTGTGTGTGTCTGTAATGTGTGTGTGTGTGTGTGTCCATCCTGTGTGTGTGTGTGTGTGTGTGTGTCCGTCCTGTGTGTGTGTGTGTGTGTGTGTGTGTCCCGTGTGTGTGTGTGTGTGTCCCGTGTGTGTGTGTGTGTGTGTGTGTGTCCCGTGTGTGTGTGTCCCGTGTGTGTGTGTGTCCCGTGTGTGTCCCGTGTGTGTGTGTGTGTGTGTCCTGTGTGTGTGTGTGTCCTGTGTGTGTGTGTCCTGTGAGTGTGTGTGTGTGTGTGTGTGTCCTGTGTGTGCGTGTGTCCTGTGTGTGCGTGTGTGTGTGTGTCCTGTGTGTGTGTGTGTCCTGTGTGTGTGTGTCCTGTGAGTGTGTGTGTCCTGTGAGTGTGTGTGTGTGTCCTGTGTGTGTGTGTGTGTGTCCTGTGTGTGTGTGTGTCCTGTGTGTGTGTGTGTGTCCTGTGTGTATGTATGAGTGTGTGTGTGTCCTGTGAGTGTGTGTGTGTGTGTGTCCTGTGTGTGTGTGTGTCCTGTGTGTGTGTCCTGTGTGTGTGTGTGTGTGTGTGTGTGTGTGTCCTGTGTGTGTGTCCTGTGTGTGTGTGTGTGTGTCTATCCTGTGTGTGTGTGTGTGTGTGTATCCTGTGTGTGTGTGTGTGTATCCTGTGTGTGTGTGTGTGTGTGTGTGTGTATCCTGTGTGTGTGTGTGTGTGTGTGTGTCCTGTGTGTGTGTGTGTGTGTGTCATGTGTGTGTGTGTGTGTGTGTGTGTCCTGTGTGTGTGTGTGTCCTGTGTGTGTGTGTGTGTCCTGTGTGTGTGTGTGTGTGTGTCCTGTGTGTGTGTGTGTGTGTGTCCTGTGTGTGTGTGTGTGTGTGTGTGTGTGTGTCCTGTGTGTGTGTGTGTGTGTGTGTGTCCTGTGTGTGTGTGTGTGTGTGTGTGTGTCCTGTGTGTGTGTGTGTGTGTCCTGTGTGTGTGTGTGTGTGTCCTGTGTGTGTGTGTGTGTGTCCTGTGTGTGTGTGTGTGTGTCCTGTGTGTGTGTGTGTGTGTCCTGTGTGTGTGTGTGTGTGTGTCCTGTGTGTGTGTGTGTGTGTGTGTGTCCTGTGTGTGTGTGTGTGTGTGTGTGTGTCCTGTGTGTGTGTGTGTGTGTGTCCTGTGTGTGTGTGTGTGTGTGTCCTGTGTGTGTGTGTGTGTCCTGTGTGTGTGTGTGTGTCCTGTGTGTGTGTGTGAGTCCTGTGTGTGTGTGTGAGTGTGTCCTGTGTGTGTGTGAGTGTGTCCTGTGTGTGTGTGAGTGTGTCCTGTGTGTGTGTGTGTGAGTCCTGTGTGTGTGTGTGTGTGAGTGTGTGAGTCCTGTGTGTGTCCTGTGTGTGTGTGTGTGTGTGAGTCCTGTGTGTGTGTGTGAGTCCTGTGTGTGTGTGTGTGTGAGTGTCCTGTGTCTGTGTGTGTGAGTGTCCTGTGTCTGTGTGTGTGTGTGTGTGTGTGTGTGTGTGTGAGTGTGAGTGTCCTGTGTGTCCTGTGTGTGTGTGTGTCCTGTGTGTGTGTGTGTGTCCTGTGTGTGTGTGAGTCCTGTGTGTGTGTGTGTGAGTCCTGTGTGTGTGTGTGTGAGTCCTGTGTGTGTGTGTGTGAGTCCTGTGTGTGTGTGTGTGAGTCCTGTGTGTGTGTGTGTGTGTGTGTGTGTCCTGTGTGTGTGTGTGTGTCCTGTGTGTGCGTGGTGTCCTGTGTGTGTGTGTGGTGTCCTGTGTGTGTGTGTGTCCTGTGTGTGTGTGTGTGTCCTGTGTGTGTGTGTGTCCTGTGTGTGTGTGTGTGTCCTTGTGTGTGTGTGTGTGTGTGTGTGTGTGTGTGTGTGTGTCCTGTGTGTGTGTGTGTCCTGTGTGTGTGTGTGTCCTGTGTGTGTGTGTGTCCTGTGTGTGTTTGTGTGTGTGTGTGTGTGTGTGTGTGTCCTGTGAGTGTGTGTGTGTGTGTGTCCTGTGTGTGTGTGTGTCCTGTGTGTGTGTGTGTGTGTGTGTGTGTGTGTGTGTGTGTCCTGTGTGTGTGTCCTGTGTGTGTGTCCTGTGTGTGTGTCCTGTGTGTGTGTCCTGTGTGTGTGTGTGTGTGTGTGTGTGTGTCCTGTGTGTGTATCCTGTGTGTGTGTATGTGTGTGTATCCTGTGTGTGTGTGTGTGTGTGTGTGTGTGTGTGTGTCCGTGTGTGTGTCCTGTGTGTCCGTGTGTGTGTGTGTGTGTGTGTGTGTGTGTGTGTCCTGTGTGTGTGTGTGTGAGTGTGTCGTGTGTGTGTGTGTGAGTGTGTCCTGTGTGTGTGTGAGAGTGTGTCCTGTGTGTGTGTGAGAGTGTGTCCTGTGTGAGTGTGAGTGTGTCCTGTGTGAGTGTGTGTGTGTGTGTGAGTCCTGTGTGTGTGTGTGTGAGTCCTGTGTGTGTGTGTGAGTCCTGTGTGTGTGTGTGTGTCCTGTGTCTGTGTGTGTGTGTGTGTGTGTCCAGTGTGTGTCCTGTGTGTGTGTCCTGTGTGTGTGTGTGTGTGTGTGTGTGTCCAGTGTGTGTGTGTGTGTGTGTGTGTGTGTGTGTGTGTGTGTGTGTCCAGTGTGTGTGTGTGTGTGTGTCCAGTGTGTGTGTGTGTGTGTCCAGTGTGTGTGTGTGTGTGTGTGTGTGTGTGTGTGTGTGTGTGTCCAGTGTGTGTGTGTCCAGTGTGTGTGTGTCCAGTGTGTGTGTGTGTGTGTGTGTGTGTGTGTGTGTCCAGTGTGTGTGTGTGTGTGTCCAGTGTGTGTGTGTGTGTGTGTGTGTGTGTGTGTGTGTGTCCAGTGTGTGTGTGTGTGTGTCCAGTGTGTGTGTGTGTGTGTGTGTGTGTGTGTGTGTCCAGTGTGTGTGTGTCCAGTGTGTGTGTGTCCAGTGTGTGTGTGTGTGTGTGTGTGTGTGTGTCCAGTGTGTGTGTCCAGTGTGTGTGTGTGTGTGTGTGTGTGTGTGTCCAGTGTGTGTGTGTGTGTGTCCAGTGTGTGTGTGTGTGTGTGTGTGTGTGTCCAGTGTGTGTGTGTGTCCAGTGTGTGTGTGTGTGTCCTGTGTGTGTGTGTGTGTGTGTGTCCAGTGTGTGTGTGTGTGTGTGTGTCAACATATTGTATCAGATATTCACACAGGACACACACACACTGGACACACACACACTGGACACACACACACAGGACACACACACACTGGACACACACACACTGGACACACACACACACACACACACACACACACACTGGACACACACACACACACACACACACACACTGGACACACACTGGACACACACTGGACACACACACACACACACACACACACTGGACACACACACACACACACACACACACACACACACACACACTGGACACACACACACACACACACACACACACTGGACACACACACACACTGGACACACTGGACACACACACACTGGACACACACACACTGGACACACACACACTGGACACACACTGGACACACACACACACACACACACACACTGGACACACACACACACACACACTGGACACACACACACACACACACACTGGACACACACACACACACACTGGACACACACACACACACAGGACACACACACACACACACAGGACACACACACAGGACACACACAGGACACACACAGGACACACACAGGACACACACACACACACACACACACACACACTGGACACACACACACACACACACACACACACACTGGACACACACACACACACACTGGACACACACACACACACACTGGACACACACACACACACACACTGGACACACACACACACACACTGGACACACACACACACACACTGGACACACACACACACACACACACACACACTGGACACACACACACACACACACACACACACAGGACACACACACAGGACACACACACAGGACACACACACAGGACACACACACAGGACACACACTGGAGACACACAGCATATAACTGTGTCCAAGTGGTGGTCAGAATGTTTGTATTAACTAGCCTGATAAGTCAAACATGTCTGATATGAACATTGACATAAACCCTCCACATACTTGAGTTTCTCCAGTCTGCAGTGTGGATCCTCCAGTCCAGCAGAGAGCAGTCTGACTCCTGAGACTCCTGGGTGATTGTAGCTCAGGTCCAGCTCTCTCAGGTGTGAGGGGTTTGACCTCAGAGCTGAGACCAGTGAAGCACAGCCTTCCTCTGTGACTAGACAGCCTGACAGCCTGCAAAGAGTCAAATCATATTAAAACCACACTGCTATTCTTTGGTGGTGAAAATAGTGGAAGTATATTTCTTCAACATATTCAGATATATCAGTGTCCTGAAACCTTCCATATCTATTCATAAATTAATGTATCATAATATAAATTACAAATGATCAAAGTTTTGCATGCAGATAGAAACATGTATTTTTATTTGAGGATATTTTCATACATATCTGTTTCACCATTTAGAATAATAAAAGCACTTTATCTATCTAGTCCCCCTATATAACCTGTTAGGGCTCGGGGGCAGTATTGACACGGCCGGATAAAAAACATACCCGATTTAATCTGGTTACTACTCTTACCCAGTAACTAGAATATGCATATCATTATTGGCTTTGGATAGAAAACACCCTAAAGTTTCTAAAACTGTTTGAATGGTGTCTGTGAGTATAACAGAACTCCTATGGCAGGCAAAAACCTGAGAAGATTTCATGCAGGAAGTGGCCTGTCTGACAAGTTGTGTTTCATCTTGGCTCTTTTTATTGAAGACTGAGGATCTTTGCTCTAACGTGACACTTCCTACGGCTCCCATAGGCTCTCACAGCCCGGGAAAAAGCTGAACGATATCGAGGCAGCCTCTGGCTGAAACACATTATCGCTTTTGGCAATTGGCCGATCAGAGTACTATGGGCTTAGGCGCGTGCCCGAGTCGACCCCATGCTTTAATTTCTTTCGTCTGTTTACCTAAACGCAGATTACCGGTCGGAATATTATCGCTTTTTTATGAGAAAAATGGCATAAAAATTGATTTTAAACAGCGGTTGACATGCTTCGAAGTACGGTAATGGAATATTTAGAATTTTTTTGTCACGAATTGCGCCATGCTCGTAACCCTTCTTTACCCTTTCGGATAGTGTCTTGAACGCACGAACAAAACGCCGCTGTTTGGATATAACGATGGATTTTTTTGAACCAAACCAACATTTGTTATTGAAGTAGAAGTCCTGGGAGTGCATTCTGACGAAGACAGCAAAGGTAATAACATTTTTCTTATAGTAAATCTGACTTTGGTGAGTGCTAAACTTGCTGGGTGTCTAAATAGCTAGCCCTGTGATGCCGGGCTATCTACTCAGAATATTGCAAAATGTGCTTTCACCTAAAAAGCTATTTTATAATCTGACATATCGAGTGCATAGAGGAGTTCTGTATCTATAATTCTTAAAAGAATTGTTATGCTTTTTGTGAATGTTTATCGTGAGTAATTTAGTAAATTCACCGGCAGTGTTCGGTGGGAATGCTAGTCACATGCTAGTCACATGCTAATGTAAAAAGCTGGTTTTTTATATAAATATGAACTTGATTGAACAAAACATGCATGCATTGTATAACATAATGTCCTAGGTTTGTCATCTGATGAAGATCATCAAAGGTTAGTGCTGCATTTAGCTGTGGTTTGGGTTTATGTGACATTATATGCTAGCTTGAAAAATGGGTGTCTGATTATTTCTGGCTGGGTACTCTGCTGACATAATCTAATGTTTTGCTTTCGTTGTAAAGCCTTTTTGAAATCGGACAGTGTGGTTAGATTAACGAGAGTCTTGTCTTTAAAATGGTGTAAAATAGTCATATGTTTGAGAAATTGAAGTTTTTGCATTTTTGAGGTTTTTGAATAACGCGCCACAGGATTACACTGGCTGTTACGTAGGTGGGACGATTTGGTGCCACCTGCCCTAGAGAGGTTAAAGAAGTCATATGTTTCCTGACCAATTCACTCATAGTGTATTAAATTAGTCAAAAGTTTACTATTTGGTTCCATATTCTTTGACTGCAATGACTACATCAAGCTTGTGACTGCCATGATTGAGAAAGATCATGAACAATAATTAGTGAGAAAGTTACAGAGGCTTCAACAAAACATGCTAACCTCTCACCATTACCAATAACAGAGGCTACAACAAAACATGCTAACCTCTCACCATTACCAATAACAGAGGCTACAACAAAACATGCTAACCTCTCACCATTACCCATAACAGAGGATACAACAAAACATGCTAACCTCTCACCATTACCAATAACAGAGGATACAACAAAACATGCTAACCTCTCACCCTTACCAATAACAGAGGCTACAACAAAACATGCTAACCTCTCACCATTACCAATAACAGAGGCTACAACAAAACATGCTAACCTCTCACCATTACCAATAACAGAGGCTACAACAAAACATGCTAACCTCTCACCATTACCAATAACAGAGGATACAACAAAACATGCTAACCTCTCACCATTACCAATAACAGAGGCTACAACAAAACATGCTAACCTCTCACCATTACCAATAACAGAGGCTACAACAAAACATGCTAACCTCTCACCATTACCAATAACAGAGGCTACAACAAAACAAGCTAACCTCTCACCATTACCAATAACAGAGACGACAACGAAACACGTGTTGACCAACTACAGGAATACTAACCTCAGAGTCTCCAGTTTACAGTGGGGATTCCCCAGTACAGCAGAGAGCAGCTCCACTCCTGAATCCTTCAGGTCATTGTTACTCAGGTCCAGCTCTCTCAGGTGTGAGGGGTTTGAACTGAGAACTGAGGCCAACACTTTACAGGATGTGTCTGTGAGTTTACAGCCAGTGAGTCTGCCAACACAGAAGAAATACAATGACAGACATTTTGTATTAAAATGACACGCTTAGCTTTCTCTGTTTACGCTGTTACCCGTTTACAAATAATGTGTTGGGTTTGACCTCAGAGCTGAGACCAGAGAAGCACAGCCTTCCTCTGTGACTAGACAGCCTGACAGCCTGCAAAGAGTCAAATCATATTAAAATCACACTGCTATTCTTTGGTGGTGAAAATAGTGGCAGTTTATTTCTTCAAAATATTCAGATACATCAGTGTCCTGAAACCTTCCATATCTACTCATACATTAAAGTATCATATTATAAATTACAAATTATCAAAGTTTTGCCTGCAGATAGAAACATGTATAGTACAAATATTTGAGTAGACTGACCAGACCAGTTTAAAAGCAGTATCAGTCAAAAGACAGACAGTGAGGTATCAGATTTAGATTGTATTGAGTATACAGTCCACACCATATCTATTTTGACAGTGAAGATAACATTTTAAATGTGGCTCTATACTCCAACATTTTGGATTTCAGATCAAATGTTTCATATGAGGTGACAGTATATAATGTCACCTTTTATTTGAGGATATTTTCATACATATCTGATTCGCCATTTAGAAAAATGAAAGCACTTTATGCATCTAGTCCCCCTATTTAAAGAAGTCATATGTTTTCTGACCAATTCACTCATAGTGTATTAAATTAGTCAAAAGTTTAGTATTTGGTCCCATATTCTTTGACTGCAATGACTACATCAACCCTGTGACTGCCATGATTGAGAAAGATCATGAATAATAATGAGTGAGAGAGTTACAGAGGCTACAACAAAACATGCTAACCTCTCACCATTACCAATAACAGAGGCTACAACAAAACATGCTAACCTCTCACCATTACCAATAACAGAGGCTACAACAAAACATGCTAACCTCTCACCATTACCAATAACAGAGACTACAACAAAACATGCTAACCTCTCACCATTACCAATAACAGAGGCTACAACAAAACATGCTAACCTCTCACCATTACCAATAACAGAGGCTACAACAAAACATGCTAACCTCTCACCATTACCAATAACAGAGGCTACAACAAAACATGCTAACCTCTCACCATTACCAATAACAGAGGCTACAACAAAACATGCTAACCTCTCACCATTACCAATAACAGAGGCTACAACAAAACATGCTAACCTCTCACCATTACCAATAACAGAGGCTACAACAAAACATGCTAACCTCTCACCATTACCAATAACAGAGGCTACAACAAAACATGCTAACCTCTCACCATTACCAATAACAGAGGCTACAACAAAACATGCTAACCTCTCACCATTACCAATAACAGTGGCTACAACAAAACATGCTAACCTCTCACCATTACCAATAACAGAGAATACAACAAAACATGCTAACCTCTCACCATTACCAATAACAGAGGCTACAACAAAACATGCTAACCTCTCACCATTACCAATAACAGAGGATACAACAAAACATGCTAACCTCTCACCATTACCAATAACAGAGGCTACAACTAAACATGCTAACCTCTCACCATTACCAATAACATAGGCTACAACAAAACATGCTAACCTCTCACCATTACCAATACAGAGACTACAACAAAACATGCTAACCTCTCACCATTACCAATAACAGAGGCTACAACAAAACATGCTAACCTCTCACCATTACCAATAACAGAGGCTACAACAAAACATGCTAACCTCTCACCATTACCAATAACAGAGGATACAACAAAACATGCTAACCTCTCACCATTACCAATAACAGAGGATACAACAAAACATGCTAACCTCTCACCATTACCAATAACAGAGGCTACAACAAAACATGCTAACCTCTCACCATTACCAATAACAGAGGCTACAACAAAACATGCTAACCTCTCACCATTACCAATAACAGAGGCTACAACAAAACATGCTAACCTCTCACCATTACCAATAACAGAGGCTACAACAAAACATGCTAACCTCTCACCATTACCAATAACAGAGGATACAACAAAACAGCTAACCTCTCACCATTACCAATAACAGAGGCTACAACAAAACATGCTAACCTCTCATCATTACCAATAACAGAGGCTACAACAAAACATGCTAACCTCTCACCATTACCAATAGCAGAGGCTACAACAAAACATGCTAACCTCTCATCATTACCAATTTATTTATTTATTTCACCTTTATTTAACCAGGTAGGCAAGTTGAGAACAAGTTCTCATTTACAATTACGACCTGGCCAAGTTAAAGCAAAGCAGTTCGACACATATAACAACACAGAGTGACACATGGAGTTAAACAAATGTAACCCTCTCACCAGGCTTGAATATGACTCTCACAACATTAACATATGTAGAGTATCTCAGCAGCATGGGATGTTAGGTGAGAAGGACATCTCCAATAAGAATTCCTATTGTAAACTATCTAGGGTTATGACAATAGGGTATTAACTTCAGATGAAATGATTATAGGTTTCTGTTATTGAATCAGGATAAACCATCCCATGCATTAAATTAAAACAATTAATGACTCCACCAAGGCAACATACATAACGTTCCATATGTGTATTAAAACATTTTCAAACACAAATACATGTTCAGACACAACATCAAAAGAAAAAAAAAATAATAATAAACCCCAATGAGTCGTGCACAACCCGTGTCCAAATTAAGCACCTCACATTGTGGTTACTCACTACTTGGTAGATATTCCCTCAGCGAAGTATGGCAGTTCCATGCAGGTTTCCTCACCAAGTCCAAGGCAGCACAGCTACCCATGCAGACAGTACTCCTTAGTAACCGATATCCCCATGGCAACACGAACTCGTTAAGCTTCCCAAGCAATTATCTCCCGGTGTCACACGATGCTAGGCTAACCTCAATGCTGGCTAATACCTCCACAACGAGACGGTAGATTCAGTCTTTACTAAGTTTTAACTAAATTATAACAACTCTTTTATTAAATAAAACATGTATTTCCCTTCATGTCTTAGTAGCTATGGGTTTTGTTGTAGTTCTGTCGTCTTCTTTTATAATTTTTCTTCACCAACCGTCCTGAGGTAAAACGTCCATCCTTTCATCAACGTCTTTTTCCCTCCCGTTAACCAGGTCAACTCCCATTGGCCACAACTTAACAAGCGACCTTATTGGTCAAAATGTAAACTTCAAAGTAAAACAAACTATTCACTTATACATTAAATAAATATTTCTTCAAAAAGCATAATGCATTAACAACATTACAGTTTAGGAGCATTTCAATCATCTTTTAAATATAATACCAATTAATTATAACAAATAAACTCAATACTTGGTTCAAACAAGGGTATTACACAAACATACAGTCAATAATACAGTAGAAAAATAAGTCTATATACAATGTGAGCAAATGAAGTGAAATAAGGGAGGTAAAGGCAAAAAAAGGCCATGGTGGCAATGTAAATCCAATATAGCAAGTAAAACACTGGAATGGTAGATATGCAGTGGAAGAAAGTGCAAAGTAGAAATAATGGGGTGCAAAGGAGCTTAATAAATAAATACAGTAGGGCAAGAGGTAGTTGGGCTAAATTATAGATGGGCTATGTACAGGTGCAGTAATCTGTGAGCTGCTCTGACAGCTGGTGCTTAAAGCTAGTGAGGGAGATAAGTGTTTCCAGTTTTAGAGATTTTTGTAGTTCGTTCCAGTCATTGGCAGCAGAGAACTGGAAGGAGAGGCGGCCGAAGGAGGAATTGTCTTTGGGGGTGACCAGAGAGATACACCTGCTGGAGCGCGTGCTACAGGTGGGTGCTGCTATGGTGACCAGTGAGCGGAGATAAGGGGGGACTTTACCTAGCAGGGTCTTGTAGATGACCTGGAGCCAGTGGGTTTGGCGACGAGTATGAAGCGAGGGCCAGACAATGAGAGCGTACAGGTCGCAGTGGTGGGTAATACAGTGGGGAAAATTTTTATTTTATTTTTTTATTTCCCTCATTAAAATGCAAATCAATTTATAACATTTCTGACATGCGTTTTTCTGGATGTTTTTGTTGTTATTCTGTCTCTCACTGTTCAAATAAACCATTAAAATTATAGACTGATCCTTTCTTTGTCAGTGGGCAAACGTACAAAATCAGCAGGGGATCAAATACTTTTTCCCCCCACTGTATATGGGGCTTTGGTGACAAAACGGATGGCACTGTGATAGACTGCATCCAGTTTATTGAGTAGGGTATTGGAGGCTATTTTGTAAATGACATCGCCGAAGTCGAGGATCGGTAGGATGGTCAGTTTTATAAGGGTATGTTTGGCAGCATGAGTGAAGGATGCTATGTTGCGAAATAGGAAGCCAATTCTAGATTTAATTTTGGATTGGAGATGCTTATAGTGAGTCTGGAAGGAGAGTTTACAGTCTAACCAGACACCTAGGTATTTGTAGTTGTCCACATATTCTAAGTCAGAACCGTCCAGAGTAGTGATGCTGGACAGGCGGGCAGGTGCAGGCAGCGATCGGTTGAAGAGCATGCATTTAGTTTTACTTGTATTTAAGAGCAGTTGGAGGCCACGGAAGGAGAGTTGTATGGCATTGAAGCTCGTCTAGAGGTTAGTTAACACAGTGTCCAAAGAAGGGCCAGAAGTATACAGAATAACACCAATAACAAAGGGGGTCTGATATTTGTGCCTCTGTAACTTTCTCATTCATCATCATTCACGATTCATTCATGATTATTCATAATCATGGTCGCATCCACATGAATGTAGAAGTGTTCAGAAACATCTTCTATTCTTACTGACAATACAAGTGAAGTGACTCCAAAATGACAGGACATTATTCACCGTTCAGTTTCTATTAGGAAAAACATCATCCAAAACACAACCAAGACAAACTGCAAATGAATTCAACAAGTTTGTAGAATCACAAGCTTGATGTAATCACTGCAGGCATGGAATATGGGACCAAATACTAAACTTATGACTACTTTAATACAATATAAGTGAATTTGTCCGAATATGTACAACTTTTTCAAATGGGAGAACTAAATACATAAAGTGCTTTCCTTTCTTAACAGTAACACAGCTATGTATGAAAATACCCTCAAATAAAAGTGACATTCTGTAAGGTCACCTAATATGAAACATTCTATCTCAAATCCAAAATTCTGGAGCATAGCACCACATTTAAAACTGTAAGCTTCACTGTCCAAACACATATGGTGTGGACTATGTGTGCCTGGTAAACACATGTGAATCTAGTGAACAGTTATCACTTGTTGACCAACTACAGGAATACTGACCTCAGAGTCTCCAGTTTACAGTGTGGATCCTCCAGTCCAGCAGAGAGCAGCTCCACTCCTGAATCCTTCAGGTCATTGTTACTCAGGTCCAGCTCTCTCAGGTGTGAGTGGTTTGACTCCAGAGCTGAGACCAGAGAAGCACAGCCTTCCTCTGTGACTCCACAGCATGACAGCCTGCAACGAGATCATCATGACTTCACAAACACACTGGTAATTTAACACCAGTAGTGTAGAAGGACAATGGTAGATGCATTTGCTTCATATTCCCAAACAACATATAGATTCATCTCCCATCTCCTTGAATTGTATGGTCATATTGTTATACTATTGTCAAAATCAATGCATTTTTTCTATATGTTTTTCAATATAATATTATATACATATTATAATACACATTTTTCCTAAACTGAATATTTCTTCCTGATGATTAGTTCTTATATGTCATTTTATGTACTCACAGAGCAGCTCTGGAGGCTTTGACCACTGGCAGCAGCCTCAGAAGACCTTCCTCTGATCTGGAGTATTTCTTCAGGTCAAACACATCAAGCTCCTTTTCTGAAGTCAGCAACACAAAGACCAGAGCTGACCACTGTGCAGGTGACAGGTTGGGTTTTGAGAGACTTCCTGAGCTCAGGTAGCTTTGGATCTCCTCCACTAGAGAATGGTCATTCAGTTCATTCAGACAGTGGAACAGATTGATGCACCTCTCTGGAGAGGGATTCTCCCTGATCTTCTCCTTGATGTAGTTCACTGTGTCTTCATGGCTCTGTGAGCTGATTCTTGTCTTTGTCAGTAGACCTCGTAAGTGCTTCTGATTGGACTCCAGTGAGAGGCCCAGAAGGAAGCGGAGGAAAAGGTCCAGGTTTCCTGTCTCACTTTGTAAGGCTTTATCCACAGCACTCTTGTAGACAGTAACTTCAGGCTTGTCTCTGAACAGCGCAGAAAGGTTCCTGGACGTTGATTGCGGTTCGGCCATTAGATTCTCATTGTTGTTGATGAATGAGAGGAACACATATACAGCAGCCAGAAACTCCTGAATGCTCAGATGAACAAAGCAGTACACCTTGTCCTGGTACAGCCCACATTCCTCTTTAAAGATCTGTGT
>NW_027675387.1:217500-222500 GCF_965601325.2 Salmo salar
GAAATACACACAGACAGAGAGACAGGCAAAGAGACAGACAGACAGATAGACAGACAGACAGAGACAGACATAAACAGACACAGAGAGACACAGAGACACACACAGACAGACACAGAGACAGACAGACAGACAGACAGACAGACAGACAGACAGACAGACAGACAGACAGACAGACAGACAGACAGACAGACAGACAGACAGACAGACAGAAAGCGGGACAGACAAACAGAGATAGACAGAGACAGAGACAGAGACAGACAGACACAGACAGACACATACAGACCAAGAGAGACAGACAGACTGAAAGCGGGACAGACAGTCAGAGACAGGCAAAGACAGACAAACAGACAGACAGAGACACAGACAGAAAGATACAGACAGACAGACAGACAGAGACACAGACAGAAAGATACAGAGACACAGACAGAAAGCGGGACAGACAGTCAGAGACAGACAGACAGAAAGAGACAGACAGACAGACAGACAGACAGACAGACAGACAGACAGACAGACAGACAGACAGACAGAAAGCGGGACAGACAAACAGAGATAGACAGAGACAGACAGAGACAGAGACAGACAGGGGAGGCTGGTGTCTCCTCCTTTATTGGACTTCAACACAACAGAGACAAACATTACATCTTTCATCTACTCTGAGCTTGGTGTGTTTTTCACTATCTAATCATGACATTGGGTTGTTCAATGACAGACATGTATTTGTTTAAAAATCTATAACTTAATGATTTCATTTCAGAGAAGACAAATAATAATATTTTTTTACAAAATTGTATATATCTGCCTGCCTCTCAACTGTGACCGTTTCAATTCGTCATATGTAGCAACATTTGAAATGGTGTTTTTTACGTTGGATAAAAGTAGAGACTCAGAGCTAGAAAATGGTATATCAGACACTACAGTTGAGGAACAATGGGAAAGTAATTCTGCTTTGAATGTTGATTAACTTGTAACATCACTTTTGAGAAAATGTCCTTTGAATATTTTGGTTCCTACTGGAGAGCTCTTCTTTGTCTACAGGGCTGTTGCTTTGGCAGATAATGTCACCCATCTAAATAAATAGTTGTTATATATATAATTAACTAAATGTATGGTGTTTTTGTTTTATGTCAGTTTAATTGTTTGTTATGCTATAAACATTTTATTTTATTATAAGTGGTAAAAGGAACTAGAAAATGTTATATTTTGCAATTCTGAGTAATTACTACTTTAATAAAGAATTACACATTATTCAGTACTACTGCAGTTGCTAAATAATTCCAATAGATGGCAGCATAAGACCACAAATGACATTTCAGAATATTAGTTTAGTTTTCTCCCTGGATACACCACCACTCCCCCTCACAGGAAAACTCCTGTGAGCTTCTTTCTGTCCCTTTCCACACTGCTAACACAAGAGGAAGGACTGAAAAAGCATTTAACAGATTACTGTGAAGTAATATAATGATGATTCATGTTTATTATTACCTGTTTTTATGCTCATGTTTTGAAATTATAGTTCATTAATATAACGATTATCAATAAGTCTGAACATTAATTCAGTCACCTCTAGTTGAGAAAAACGTATTTTCCAGGTACATTCATTGTCAAATTCATCAAACAGCATCGAGCCGCTCTGTCTTCTCTCTCTAGTAGTCAACTCAGCCCCGCTAAAAAGCTGGTGTCATCACTCTGCCTTCTCTCTCTAGTAGTCAACTCAGCCCCGGTAAAAAGCTGGTGTCGTCACTCTGCCTTCTCTCTCTAGTAGTCAACTCAGCCCCGGTAAAAAGCTGGTGTCGTCACTCTGCCTTCTCTCTCTAGTAGTCAACTCAGCCCCGGTAAAAAGCTGGTGTCGTCACTCTGCCTTCTCTCTCTAGTAGTCAACTCAGCCCCGGTAAAAAGCTGGTGTCGTCACTCTGCCTTCTCTCTCTAGTAGTCAACTCAGCCCCGGTAAAAAGCTGGTGTCGTCACTCTGCCTTCTCCAGGGGCATGTTGGGGTAAATTTACTAACCGGGAGGGTTGAATTATGTAATTTATTGGAGGGCTGGAAGACGCACTCTTGTCTTTTCTATTCCGAGTTTGTTTACTCGCAATATCAGATATTAAGATGATGTTTTATAATGTATGTATACTAAGGTTGAGGTTCTGACTAGTGATAATTTACCCGGTGTTCAATACCTGCTATAGTCACTATTTTTGTTCTCCCGAAAGCAACACAGGCCCATTACGAGATATATAGCTAACTAAAGTAATCAGTGCCAATTTTAGAAAATCATGGGACATATAGTCTGTGGTTGCATGCTATTTTATGTCAATCATATTGCTGCTTGTAACTGATGCTTTGTGGTCTTATGCTGCCATCTATTGGAAATATTTAACAATTAAAAGTTATTAATTCACTTAGACATTGGCGAGGCAGCTGAGAATAAAAAAAAAAACGGAACGTGTCCAGCCTAGTTGAGGCGCCCCGAAAAAAATATTCAAAAGTTCGGTCCTTGGACACAGAAGGGTTAAACAATAAAGTTACCGTCCATCTAGTGAAGAGAGGAGAACCGGACAGAGGTAGCCAGCATCCGTCAATAAGAGAGGGAAGATAGGATAACTAGGATGCTGCTGGTAGAGTAGCTAGCTAGCTTACCTAGCTGTACCGACTAGCTAGGATAACTAGGATGCTGCTGGTAGAGTAGCTAGCTAGCTTACCTAGCTGTACCGACTAGCTAGGATAACTAGGATGCTGCTGGTAGAGTTGCTAGCTAGCTTACCCAGCTGTACCGACTAGCTAGGATAACTAGGATGCTGCTGGTAGAGTAGCTAGCTAGCTTACATAGCTGTACCGACTAGCTAGGATAACTAGGATGCTGCTGGTAGAGTAGCTAGCTAGCTTACCTAGCTGTACCGACTAGCTAGGATAACTAGGATGCTGCTGGTAGAGTAGCTAGCTAGCTTACCTAGCTGTACCGACTAGCTTGGCTAGCTAGCAGGTCGTTCATCTGTCGTTCGTCTCAATGATGATGACGAATCCGGTGAACCACAAAATGAAACAAGGATAGAGAGTGAAAAGGATCTCGCTACACTCATACTGTCCCTGACCGTAAAGCAAAAAGCAAATTGAACAATAAAGTTTGGCGTGTCAACACTGTAACAAACTCTGTCGTTATTCCCCAAAATCACCTCAGCCCACTCTGCGCGTAACCGGACAAAATGCATCGGCGCCACACCGGACGTGAACGCGGACAGTTCTGTACGGGGACGCGGACAGTTCCAGAACGTGGACATGAGCAGTGCAACACAATCAACTAAACCCAGTCTTTACAGTGGGTTACATTAGTAATATTCATTTTTCTTTATGTTAAACAAACATTCTACGTTTTATTATAACAATATCCATAAAGCGTCTCAGAGTAGAAAATTGGTCGTATAAGTGCTGAGAATAAAGACATTTTACACTTATGGGTATAAATTAAAGCTATGCATGAAGTCTCTAGTCCCACCTAGTCGGCAGATATTTAGGACACATCGTGAGCTGTCCTAAGTAGTTAAGAGTTAACAGCAGGTGTCTTGATAATACTATAGAATAATGCAGTGAGTCAGTGGTTCCTGAGCCACATGTAAATGCTTGGTAGTAGTTAAAAATAATGTTTTCATATTTCTGTAGGATCAATCCATAAATTAAATAGACCTACATGCAACAGTATGTCTTGTGCTTTTGACAATGATTTATGTATAATAATTATGTGTAACAAGTGATACCATGTATGTCTCCAAAGCATTTTGTCTTCATTTGGGCAGATTAACTCATGCTATTAATTTCTGAAGATTAACTCAGGTTTTCGCCCAGCGGCTAAGGAGTTGGACCTGTCGCCGAAAGGTGGCTGGTTTGAATTTAGAGTTGTTAAACGGGTGTGAAGAGTGTGTTGATATAACGATAATATTGTCAAAATTCTGCTTGAAAAAGTATAAGAATTTGTTAAAAAAATATATGCATTTCATTATATTAGCAATAATTTAAGAGTAGGCAAAGTGGTCGTGTCATGTGAAAATTCTATCAAATGTCTTACATTGCAACGAGTACAGTCGGTGCCGTGGAGCCCCTGCAGTACCTCCACAGACCCCGGATTGAGAACCCCTGATTTAGCAGATGCTCTTATCCAGAGTGATTTACAGTAACTGCATTCATCTTAAGATAGCTATTTATTTTGGAAATAAACTTAATAAATTCTTCATAAAATTGTCATCTTACCTCTTAGCTTTGGTGTCATGTCCCCCAGAGAGACGCATTTTAGAGGCAGGGCCCCCCTCCTCTCTCTCCCCAGAGAGACTCATTTTAGAGCACTGACCCCTGTAAACAGAGATCCAGCATGTTGGTTGTGGTTAACACAGTGACAACTAAACAGAGATCCAGCATTTTGGTTGTGGTTAACACAGTGACAACTAAACAGAGATCCAGCATGTTGGTTGTGGTTAACACAGTGACAACTAAACAGAGATCCAGCATGTTGGTTGTGGTTAACACAGTGACAACTAAACAGAGATCCAGCATGTTGGTTGTGGTTAACACAGTAACAACTAGTTCTTGAATGTCAATTGTTGTCATGTATTCATTATCTCTTAGAGAAATAAAACATTTACTAACAGATACATAGAAACAGTCAGGTGATTTAAAGCATCACATGAACATGTTGTTGTGACATTTAATCTCCATGGTAACTGTCAATAATAATAATAAGTCACTGTTTGTTAAGGTAGTTATAGACAGAACAACAACAATAACAATAACAATAATAATAATAATAATAATAATAATAATAATAATAATAATAAGTTACTGTTTGTTAAGGTAGTTATAGACAGTACAGCAACAATAATAATAATAATAATAATAATAATAATAATAATAATAATAAGTCACTGTTTGTTAAGGTAGTTATAGACAGTACAGCAACAATAATAATAATAATAATCATAATAATAATAACAATAACAATAATAATAACAACAATAATAAT
>NW_027675387.1:225000-257500 GCF_965601325.2 Salmo salar
GCCTAAACAACAGTAAATACAAGATGTCAAATGGTCAAAAGTGAATCTCAATATAGCCATATACATTAGAGAGAGGTATATTGCTGCAGATGTTGGATCTTAATTTGAGCCGGTTTGCTACACTAGGAAAATAATCCTGCAGAAACAGGACATTTCAATTATTGTGTGGATTATAATTAATGAACAGTTTTAAAATGGAAAAGTGGAATTTATCATCTTCAGAAACCTTTTCTAAAGTTTAATTACACTCAAATACACTACAAGTTTAGTTTTTCTGCATCAGGGTGATCAAATTAAGATCCTACATCTGTACAGAGTTTATGTCTTTATCTGAAAAGGGCAGTTTGAGTTATTAGCAATAACATTGCAACTGTCAGCTGATGTAAACCTCTGTGATTGGATGTTATAGACCCCCATTCATATCCCCATGTACAATTATGTGTACAGATGTAGGATCTTAATTTGATCACCCCCCACTGCAGAAGAACTTTCCAGCAATGCAGGAAATGTAAAACTTGTAGTGTATTTGAGGTTTAAAAAGGCTTCTGAAGTTTGTAATTTCCACTTAGAAATTTCAGACTTGTGTTTTCCTTACGAAAAATGTAGTAACCCCTACAAAAATGTCCATTAATTATAATTCACATAATAATTCACATTTTCTGTTGCTGCAGGAATATTTTCCTGCTGTAGTAAACTGGCTCAAATTAAGATCCTACATATGTACGTGCAAATGTACTTGGTGAATAAAGGTGATTGTGATTCTACAAAGGTTGAGTCTCTAGATTCCCTTGCTGCTCTGGAGAAATAATGAAATGGTCGTCATGGTGATTTAAACTGGGACCTGGTTATCTCCCAACTCTGATCTCATTTGTTACATTTCACCCTGTTGATAAAGGCGGCTACAAGGATGAACCCAGAAGACAACTCTAAATCAACACTCACTGATATTATCCTGAAATCCTTTCACTCATATTGTGGTGTCTCTTCGTTTAACAGATAGTCTATGATATTAATATTGTAGCAAACAGTGGTGCAGGGCAGTGAACCCAGGTCGCTGGTGAACAAGGAAAACACCCTATGCATCGCACAAATAGGGTTAACCCAGTATTTATTTATTTATTTTACTAGGCAAGTCAGTTAAGAACAAATTCTTATTTTCAATGATGGCTTAGGAACAGTGGGTTAACTGCCTTGTTCAGGGGTAAACAACCGATTTTTACCTTGTCAGCTCAGGGATTTGATCTTGCAGCCTTTCAGTTACTAATCCAACGCTCTAACTAACCACTAGAGCGTTGGAGCGCAGCTACCTGCCGCCCCAAGTAGGGTTAACCCAGTATCAGTATCAATAGTGTTAACCCAGTATCAGTATCAATAGTGTTAACCCAGTATCAATATCAATAGGGTTAACCCAGTATCAGTATTAATAGGGTTAACCCAGTATCAGTATCAATAGTGTTAACCCAGTATCAGTATCAATAGGGTTAACCCAGTATCAGTATCAATAGTGTTAACCCAGTATCAGTATCAATATGGTTAACCCAGTATCAGTATCAATAGGGTTAACCCAGTATCAGTATCAATAGGGTTAACCCAGTATCAGTATCAATAGGGTTATCAGTATCAGTACCCAGTATCAGTATCAATATTGCTAACCCAGAATCAGTATTAATAGTGTTAACCCAGTATCAGTATAAATAGTGTTAACCCAGTATCAGTATCAATAGGGTTAACCCAGTATCAGTATCAACAGTGTTAACCCAGTGTCAGTATAAATAGGGTTAACCCAGTATCAGTATCAATAGTGTTAACCCAGTATCAGTATTAATAGGGTTAACCCAGTATCAGTATCAATAGTGTTAACCCAGTATCAGTATCAATAGGGTTAACCCAGTATCAGTATCAATAGGGTTAACCTAGTATGAGTATCAATACTGTTAACCCAGTATCAGTATCAGTAGTGTTAACCCAGTATCAGTATCAATAGGGTTAACCCAGTATCAGTATCAATAGGGTTAACCCAGTATCAGTATCAATAGTGTTAACCCAGTATCAGTATCAATAGGGTTAACCCAGTATCAGTATCAATAGGGTTAACCCAGTATCAGGATCAATAGTGTTAACCCAGTATCAATATCAATAGTGTCAACCCAGTATCAGTATCAATAGGGTTAACCCAGTATCAGTAGGGTTAACCCAGTATCAGTATAAATAGGGTTAACCCAGTATCAGTATTAATAGGGTTAACCCAGTATCAATATCAATAGTGTTAACCCAGTATCAGTATCAATAGGGTTAACCCAGTATCAGTATTAATAGTGTTAACCCAGTATCAGTATCAATAGGGTTAACCCAGTATCAGTATCAATATGGTTAACCCAGTATCAGTATCAATAGGGTTAACCCAGTATTAGTATCAATAGGGTTAACCCTGTATCAGTATCAATAGTGTTAACCCAGTATCAGTATCAATAGGGTTAACCCAGTATCAGTATCAATAGGGTTAACCCAGTATCAGTATAAATAGTGTTAACCCAGTATCAGTATCAATAGGGTTAACCCAGTATCAGTATCAATAGGGTTAACCCAGAATCAGTATAAATAGTGTTAACCCAGTATCAGTATCAATAGGGTTATCAGTATCAGTACCCAGTATCAGTATCAATATTGTTAACCCAGAATCAGTATTAATAGTGTTAACCCAGTATCAGTATAAATAGTGTTAACCCAGTATCAGTATCGATAGGGTTAACCCAGTATCAGTATCAACAGTGTTAACCCAGTATCAGTATAAATAGGGTTAACCCAGTATCAGTATCAATAGGGTTAACCCAGTATCAGTATCAATAGTGTTAACCCAGTATCAGTATCAATAGGGTTAACCCAGTATCGGTATCAATAGGGTTAACCCAGTATCAGTATAAATAGTGTTAACCCAGTATCAGTATCAATAGGGTTAACCCAGTATCAGTATCAATAGGGTTAACCCAGAATCAGTATAAATAGTGTTAACCCAGTATCAGTATCAATAGGGTTATCAGTATCAGTACCCAGTATCAGTATCAATATTGTTAACCCAGAATCAGTATTAATAGTGTTAACCCAGTATCAGTATAAATAGTGTTAACCCAGTATCAGTATCAATAGGGTTAACCCAGTATCAGTATCAACAGTGTTAACCCAGTATCAGTATAAATAGGGTTAACCCAGTATCAGTATCAATAGTGTTAACCCAGTATCAGTATTAATAGGGTTAACCCAGTATCAGTATCAATAGTGTTAACCCAGTATCAGTATCAATAGGGTTAACCCAGTATCAGTATCAATACTGTTAACCCAGTATCAGTATCAGTAGTGTTAACCCAGTATCAGTATCAATAGGGTTAACCCAGTATCAGTATTAATAGGGTTAACCCAGTATCAGTATCAATAGGGTTAACCCAGGATCAGGATCAATAGTGTTAACCCAGTATCAATATCAATAGTGTCAACCCAGTATCAGTATCAATAGGGTTAACCCAGTATCAGTATTAATAGTGTTAACCCAGTATCAGTATCAATAGGGTTAACCCAGTATCAGTATCAATATGGTTAACCCAGTATCAGTATCAATAGGGTTAACCCAGTATCAGTATCAATAGGGTTAACCCAGTATCAGTATAAATAGTGTTAACCCAGTATCAGTATCAATAGGGTTAACCCAGTATCAGTATCAATAGGATTAACCCAGTATCAGTATAAATAGTGTTAACCCAGTATCAGTATCAATAGGGTTAACCCAGTATCAGTATCAATAGGGTTAACCCAGAATCAGTATAAATAGTGTTAACCCAGTATCAGTATCAATAGGGTTATCAGTATCAGTACCCAGTATCAGTATCAATATTGTTAACCCAGTATCAGTATTAATAGGGTTAACCCAGTATCAGTATCAATAGGGTTAACCCAGGATCAGGATCAATAGTGTTAACCCAGTATCAATATCAATAGTGTCAACCCAGTATCAGTATCAATAGGGTTAACCCAGTATCAGTAGGGTTAACCCAGTATCAGTATAAATAGGGTTAACCCAGTATCAGTATTAATAGTGTTAACCCAGTATCAGTATCAATAGGGTTAACCCAGTATCAGTATCAATATGGTTAACCCAGTATCAGTATCAATAGGGTTAACCCAGTATCAGTATCAATATGGTTAACCCAGTATCAGTATCAATAGGGTTAACCCAGTATCAGTATCAATAGGGTTAACCCAGTATCAGTATAAATAGTGTTAACCCAGTATCAGTATCAATAGGGTTAACCCAGTATCAGTATCAATAGGGTTAACCCAGTATCAGTATAAATAGTGTTAACCCAGTATCAGTATCAATAGGGTTAACCCAGTATCAGTATCAATAGGGTTATCAGTATCAGTACCCAGTATCAGTATCAATATTGTTAACCCAGAATCAGTATTAATAGTGTTAACCCAGTATCAGTATAAATAGTGTTAACCCAGTATCAGTATCAATAGGGTTAACCCAGTATCAGTATCAACAGTGTTAACCCAGTATCAGTATAAATAGGGTTAACCCAGTATCAGTATTAATAGTGTTAACCCAGTATCAGTATCAATAGTGTTAACCCAGTATCAGTATTAATAGGGTTAACCCAGTATCAGTATCAATAGTGTTAACCCAGTATCAGTATCAATAGGGTTAACCCAGTATCAGTATCAATAGGGTTAACCCAGTATCAGTATCAATACTGTTAACCCAGTATCAGTATCAGTAGTGTTAACCCAGTATCAGTATCAATAGGGTTAACCCAGTATCAGTATTAATAGGGTTAACCCAGTATCAGTATCAATAGGGTTAACCCAGTATCAGAATCAATAGTGTTAACCCAGTATCAATATCAATAGTGTCAACCCAGTATCAGTATCAATAAGGTTAACACAGTATCAGTAGGGTTAACCCATTATCAGTATAAATAGGGTTAACCCAGTATCAATATCAATAGGGTTAACCCAGTATCAATATCAATAGGGTTAACCCAGTATCAATATCAATAGTGTCAACCCAGTATCAGTATCAATAGGGTTAACCTAGTATCAGTAGGGTTAACCCAGTATCAGTATAAATAGGGTTAACCCAGTATCAGGATCAATAGTGTTAACCCAGTATCAATATCAATAGTGTTAACCCAGTATCAGTATCAATAGGGTTAACCCAGTATCAGTATCAATAGGGTTAACCCAGTATCAGTATCAATAGGGTTAACCCAGAATCAGTATAAATAGTGTTAACCCAGTATCAGTATCAATAGGGTTATCAGTATCAGTACCCAGTATCAGTATCAATATTGTTAACCCAGAATCAGTATTAATAGTGTTAACCCAGTATCAGTATAAATAGTGTTAACCCAGTATCAGTATCAATAGGGTTAACCCAGTATCAGTATCAACAGTGTTAACCCAGTATCAGTATAAATAGGGTTAACCCAGTATCAGTATCAATAGTGTTAACCCAGTATCAGTATTAATAGGGTTAACCCAGTATCAGTATCAATAGTGTTAACCCAGTATCAGTATCAATAGGGTTAACCCAGTATCAGTATCAATACTGTTAACCCAGTATCAGTATCAGTAGTGTTAACCCAGTATCAGTATCAATAGGGTTAACCCAGTATCAGTATTAATAGGGTTAACCCAGTATCAGTATCAATAGGGTTAACCCAGGATCAGGATCAATAGTGTTAACCCAGTATCAATATCAATAGTGTCAACCCAGTATCAGTATCAATAGGGTTAACCCAGTATCAGTAGGGTTAACCCAGTATCAGTATAATTAGGGTTAACCCAGTATCAGTATTAATAGGGTTAACCCAGTATCAATATCAATAGTGTTAACCCAGTATCAGTATCAATAGGGTTAACCCAGTATCAGTATTAATAGTGTTAACCCAGTATCAGTATCAATAGGGTTAACCCAGTATCAGTATCAATATGGTTAACCCAGTATCAGTATCAATAGGGTTAACCCAGTATCAGTATCAATAGGGTTAACCCAGTATCAGTATAAATAGTGTTAACCCAGTATCAGTATCAATAGGGTTAACCCAGTATCAGTATCAATAGGATTAACCCAGTATCAGTATAAATAGTGTTAACCCAGTATCAGTATCAATAGGGTTAACCCAGTATCAGTATCAATAGGGTTAACCCAGAATCAGTATAAATAGTGTTAACCCAGTATCAGTATCAATAGGGTTATCAGTATCAGTACCCAGTATCAGTATCAATATTGTTAACCCAGTATCAGTATTAATAGGGTTAACCCAGTATCAGTATCAATAGGGTTAACCCAGTATCAGTATCAATAGTGTTAACCCAGTATCAGTATCAATAGGGTTAACCCAGTATCAGTATCAATATGGTTAACCCAGTATCAGTATCAATAGGGTTAACCCAGTATCAGTATCAATAGGGTTAACCCAGTATCAGTATAAATAGTGTTAACCCAGTATCAGTATCAATAGGGTTAACCCAGTATCAGTATCAATAGGGTTAACCCAGTATCAGTATAAATAGTGTTAACCCAGTATCAGTATCAATAGGGTTAACCCAGTATCAGTATCAATAGGGTTATCAGTATCAGTACCCAGTATCAGTATCAATATTGTTAACCCAGAATCAGTATTAATAGTGTTAACCCAGTATCAGTATAAATAGTGTTAACCCAGTATCAGTATCAATAGGGTTAACCCAGTATCAGTATCAACAGTGTTAACCCAGTATCAGTATAAATAGGGTTAACCCAGTATCAGTATCAATAGTGTTAACCCAGTATCAGTATTAATAGGGTTAACCCAGTATCAGTATCAATAGTGTTAACCCAGTATCAGTATCAATAGGGTTAACCCAGTATCAGTATCAATAGGGTTAACCCAGTATCAGTATCAATACTGATCAGTATTAATAGTGTTAACCCAGTATCAGTATAAATAGTGTTAACCCAGTATCAGTATCAATAGGGTTAACCCAGTATCAGTATCAACAGTGTTAACCCAGTATCAGTATAAATAGGGTTAACCCAGTATCAGTATCAATAGTGTTAACCCAGTATCAGTATTAATAGGGTTAACCCAGTATCAGTATCAATAGTGTTAACCCAGTATCAGTATCAATAGGGTTAACCCAGTATCAGTATCAATAGGGTTAACCCAGTAATATTATCAATACTGTTAACCCAGTATCAGTATCAGTAGTGTTAACCCAGTATCAGTATCAATAGGGTTAACCCAGTATCAGTATTAATAGGGTTAACCCAGTATCAGTATCAATAGGGTTAACCCAGTATCAGGATCAATAGTGTTAACCCAGTATCAATATCAATAGTGTCAACCCAGTATCAGTATCAATAGGGTTAACCCAGTATCAGTAGGGTTAACCCATTATCAGTATAAATAGGGTTAACCCAGTATCAATATCAATAGGGTTAACCCAGTATCAATATCAATAGGGTTAACCCAGTATCAATATCAATAGTGTCAACCCAGTATCAGTATCAATAGGGTTAACCTAGTATCAGTAGGGTTAACCCAGTATCAGTATAAATAGGGTTAACCCAGTATCAGGATCAATAGTGTTAACCCAGTATCAATATCAATAGTGTCAACCCAGTATCAGTATCAATAGGGTTAACCCAGTATCAGTAGGGTTAACCCAGTATCAGTATAAATAGGGTTAACCCAGTATCAGTATTAATAGGGTTAACCCAGTATCAATATCAATAGTGTTAACCCAGTATCAGTATCAATAGGGTTAACCCAGTATCAGTATTAATAGTGTTAACCCAGTATCAGTATCAATAGGGTTAACCCAGTATCAGTATCAATATGGTTAACCCAGTATCAGTATCAATAGGGTTAACCCAGTATCAGTATCAATAGGGTTAACCCAGTATCAGTATAAATAGTGTTAACCCAGTATCAGTATCAATAGGGTTAACCCAGTATCAGTATCAATAGGATTAACCCAGTATCAGTATAAATAGTGTTAACCCAGTATCAGTATCAATAGGGTTAACCCAGTATCAGTATCAATAGGGTTAACCCAGAATCAGTATAAATAGTGTTAACCCAGTATCAGTATCAATAGGGTTATCAGTATCAGTACCCAGTATCAGTATCAATATTGTTAACCCAGTATCAGTATTAATAGGGTTAACCCAGTATCAGTATCAATAGGGTTAACCCAGGATCAGGATCAATAGTGTTAACCCAGTATCAATATCAATAGTGTCAACCCAGTATCAGTATCAATAGGGTTAACCCAGTATCAGTAGGGTTAACCCAGTATCAGTATAAATAGGGTTAACCCAGTATCAGTATTAATAGGGTTAACCCAGTATCAATATCAATAGTGTTAACCCAGTATCAGTATCAATAGGGTTAACCCAGTATCAGTATTAATAGTGTTAACCCAGTATCAGTATCAATAGGGTTAACCCAGTATCAGTATCAATATGGTTAACCCAGTATCAGTATCAATAGGGTTAACCCAGTATCAGTATCAATAGGGTTAACCCAGTATCAGTATAAATAGTGTTAACCCAGTATCAGTATCAATAGGGTTAACCCAGTATCAGTATCAATAGGGTTAACCCAGTATCAGTATAAATAGTGTTAACCCAGTATCAGTATCAATAGGGTTAACCCAGTATCAGTATCAATAGGGTTATCAGTATCAGTACCCAGTATCAGTATCAATATTGTTAACCCAGAATCAGTATTAATAGTGTTAACCCAGTATCAGTATAAATAGTGTTAACCCAGTATCAGTATCAATAGGGTTAACCCAGTATCAGTATCAACAGTGTTAACCCAGTATCAGTATAAATAGGGTTAACCCAGTATCAGTATCAATAGTGTTAACCCAGTATCAGTATTAATAGGGTTAACCCAGTATCAGTATCAATAGTGTTAACCCAGTATCAGTATCAATAGGGTTAACCCAGTATCAGTATCAATAGGGTTAACCCAGTATCAGTATCAATACTGTTAACCCAGTATCAGTATCAGTAGTGTTAACCCAGTATCAGTATCAATAGGGTTAACCCAGTATCAGTATTAATAGGGTTAACCCAGTATCAGTATCAATAGGGTTAACCCAGTATCAGGATCAATAGTGTTAACCCAGTATCAATATCAATAGTGTCAACCCAGTATCAGTATCAATAGGGTTAACCCAGTATCAGTAGGGTTAACCCATTATCAGTATAAATAGGGTTAACCCAGTATCAATATCAATAGGGTTAACCCAGTATCAATATCAATAGGGTTAACCCAGTATCAATATCAATAGTGTCAACCCAGTATCAGTATCAATAGGGTTAACCTAGTATCAGTAGGGTTAACCCAGTATCAGTATAAATAGGGTTAACCCAGTATCAGTATTAATAGGGTTAACCCAGTATCAATATCAATAGTGTTAACCCAGTATCAGTATCAATAGGGTTAACCCAGTATCAGTATTAATAGTGTTAACCCAGTATCAGTATCAATAGGGTTAACCCAGTATCAGTATAAATAGTGTTAACCCAGTATCAATATCAATAGTGTTAACCCAATATCAGTATCAATAGGGTTAACCCAGTATCAGTATCAATAGTGTTAACCCAGTATCATTATTAATAGTGTTAACCCAGTATCAGTATCAATAGGGTTAACCCAGTATCAATATCAATAGTGTTAACCCAGTATCAGTATCAATAGTGTTAACCCAGTATCAGTATCAATAGGGTTAACCCAGTATCAGTATCAATAGGGTTAACCCAGTATCAATATCAATAGTGTTAACCCAGTATCAGTATCAATAGTGTTAACCCAGTATCAATATCAATAGGGTTAACCCAGTGTCAGTATTAATAGGGTTAACCCAGTATCAGTATCAATAGGGTTAACCCAGTATCAGTATCAATAGGGTTAACCCAGTATCAATATCAATAGTGTTAACCCAGTATCAGTATCAATAGTGTTAACCCAGTATCAATATCAATAGGGTTAACCCAGTGTCAGTATTAATAGGGTTAACCCAGTATCAGTGTTAATTAGTCCCGTGCTTCGACTACTCAGACCCCTCACACATCCGGTCCATTCTGATGACCTCACAGACACCATACCACTTCTGACACCAATGTAGCAAACAGCTGGGCAGGGAAGTGAACCCAGGTCTCACATGTAAAAGGCCAACAACCTACGCATCGCGCCATTGGCACCAATTGGGTCACTTAGTTGGAATTGTGAAGTGGCTCAATTACATTATCATATGAAATGTAGAGAATCACTACACTATAGAGGAACTATGATACAATTACATTATCATATGAAATGTAGAGGATCACTACACTATAGAGGAACTATGATACAATTACATTATCATATGAAATGTAGAGGATCACTACACTATAGAGGAACTATAATACAATTACATTATCATATGAAATGTAGAGGATCACTACACTATAGAGGAACTATGATACAATTACATTATCATATGAAATGTAGAGGATCACTACACTATAGAGGAACTATGATACAATTACATTATCATATGAAATGTAGAGGATCACTACACTATAGAGGAACTATTATACAATTACATTATCATATGAAATGTAGAGGATCACTACACTATAGAGGAACTATGATACAATTACATTATCATATGAAATGTTAAATGTAGAAGTATAATATCTGAATATTGATACATTGAATTTGACTTGACCACATCCAGTCAGCTCCATTTTGTCTGATTAAACTGACACCAACCTGTCTCAGTAGTAGTAGACTGTTAGGAGTGTTTTACTGTCATTCACTATACTAACATTACACCAACCTGTCTCAGTTGTAGTAGACTGTTAGGAGTGTTTTACTGTCATTCACTATACTAACATTACACCATACATTTAATTTATCTACACACTTTACAATAATCCCTGACAGGATTGTCACCTTGTAGCCTGAATTCACAACCAGAACATGTCAAGTCATTGAGATATTTTCTGTTCTGCTGAGAGAGCAGCTTCCTGATGACTAGCACTCTGTATATTCTGATGGGTGAGGCCTGAGATGGAATGTGAAGATAACTGAAGCTGGCTAGCTTTAGAAAACCAGAATATCTAGCTTGCATATTAGTATACCCCCAGGCTATGTTCAGGTTTCAGCATCAGGTATAAACAGCCGAGTTGTTGGCTACAAACTGGGTTGTATTCATTAGTTTACTCCACAGCCAACAGTTCTAAAATGATGCATAAACAGTTTACTCCAAACACTGTACAATGTGACCTAAACGGTTTCTGTTGCCAAACGTTTTGCTACGGTCGGCACTAATGAATACACACAACCTGTTTTGAGGAAGTGTAAGTTATTGTTTGGCTTTCCACAAAATGTTTTTAAAATGTTTTGAGAAGACTTGTCTATAGACCTATGATCCAGTACACTCTTAGAATAAAGGGTTCCAAACGGGTCCTCCGTCTGTCCCCATAGGAGATTATTTGGGGTTCCAGGTAGAACCCTTCTGGCTTCAGTGTAAAACCCTCTGTGGAAAGGGTTCTCCACGGAACCCAGAAGTGTTCTACCTAGTACCTAAAAAAGTTCTACAAAGGGTTCTCCTATGGGGACAGCCAAAGAACCCTTTTAGATTGTAGATAGTGTAGGAGCGATCACCCTGGGGCACACAGATGGGCACAGAACGAATTCACCCCACGCATCTAAATTATATCAAAACATTTTAAGGAGAGTAGGACTATTATAACACTGTCCACCAAAAATATAATTAACTATATGAATACACACAACAATATCATCAACTATATTAATACACATAACAATACCATCAACTATATTAATACACATAACAATATCATCAACTATATTAATACACATAACAATATCATCAACTATATTAATACACATAACAATATCACCAACTATATTAATACACATAACAATATCATCAACTATATTAATACACATGACAATATCATCAACTATATGAATACACATAACAATATCATCAACTATATGAATACACACAACAATATCATCAACTATATTAATACACACAACAATATCATCAACTATATTAATACACAATAATCATCTTACCTTTTATCTCTCTCTCAATAGAAACAGAGTCTGAATGATCATTCGGTCGTCGAAAGTTACTTTCGTTTGCTCTGCTCATTTACATATCAGGTTCTGCCTGTTCTCTCTCCACTCCCTCTCTCTTTACAGCTCTTACAATGTGCAGCTCCTCTCTCTCCCCAGGGGTAGCAGCTCCTCTCTCCCCAGGGGTAGCAGCTCCTCTCTCCCCAGGGGTAGTAGCTCCTCTCTCCCCAGGGGTAGCAGCTCCTCTCTCTCCAGGGGTAGCAGCTCCTCTCTCCCCAGGGGTAGCAGCTCCTCTCTCCCCAGGGGTAGCAGCTCCTCTCTCTCCAGGGGTAGCAGCTCCTCTCTCCCCAGGGGTAGCAGCTCCTCTCTCCCCAGGGGTAGCAGCTCCTCTCTCTCCAGGGGTAGCAGCTCCTCTCTCCCCAGGGGTAGCAGCTCCTCTCTCCCCAGGGATTTGAAGACATTAGGAGCTACTTTTGAACACATACATCTACAGTGTATTGCCAACAACTTCAAACATTGACTCTGACCTGTCCAAAAAGCCAATCTGATTAAATTACCCCTCAATCCCTTCTTTCTTTTTTTCTCTCTCTCTAAAGTCACACTTTTTAAAAGTGGCAATATTTCGAGAATAAAGTGGCAATATTTTGATAATATATCAACATTATATTTTTAGAATGAAGTCTGTTATGAATGTAGGGGATGTGTTTAATAAGTGCATGTCTCCCTGACTACCTGTTACTGAACCACTGTTGAAATGCCTCAGTTAGATGTCCTGGTGAAACTATAATAAAGTCTGTTATATTTCTAGATGAATGTAGGGGATGTGTTTAATAAGTGCATGTCTCCCTGACTACCTGTTGCTGTACCACTGTTGAAATGCCTCAGTTAGATGTCCTGGTGAAACTATAATAAAGTCTGTTTTATTTCTAGATGAATGTAGGGGATGTGTTTAATAAGTGCATGTCTTCCTGACTACCTGTTGCTGTACCACTGTTGAAATGCCTCAGTTAGATGTCCTGGTGAAACTACCCTTTAGAATTGGATTTACTAAAGTTTGTATCATTCACAACTAAAGTTGCCAAATAACAGTTTAAAATTATCACTTTTATACTCAACATAGACACTTCATATGAACACTCACTCTGGAATGATACAAATATCCTTTTTATTTCATTCAAGCAAAATACAGTTATATTATTATTACTATAAAATCATATAATATAAAATAATGGCACATGACTTATATGTATAGACCCATCTAGTCTACTAAATGAACAAGTCTACAGTCTATATCATAGCCAGATAACATACAGTATCTAGTCTACTAAATGAACAAGCCTACAGTCTATATCATAGCCAGATAACATACAGTATCTAGTCTACTAAATGAACAAGCCTACATCCTATATCATAGCCAGATAACACACAGTATCTAGTCTACTAAATGAACAAGTCTACAGTCTATATCTTAGCCAGATAACATACAGTATCTAGTCTACTAAATGAACAAGCCTACAGTCTATATCATAGCCAGATAACATACAGTATCTAGTCTACTAAATGAACAAGCCTACAGTCTATATCATAGCCAGATAACATACAGTATCTAGTCTACTAAATGAACAAGTCTACAGCCTATATCATAGCCAGATAACATACAGTATCTAGTCTACTAAATGAACAAGCCTACAGTCTATATCATAGCGAGATAACATACAGTATCTAGTCTACTAAATGAATAAGCCTACAGTTTATATCATAGCCAGATAACATACAGTATCTAGTCTACTAAATGAACAAGTCTACATCCTATGACATGGAGCATAGCCAGATAACATACAGTAGGACAACTCATATTCTGTTCTTCTATAATACATGTTTATTTAGATCTGCCTGAAATAAATAATGGATTCATTGTGATGTTGTGTATTACATTTTTTATTTTTTTATTTTTATGTAGATGTTCCAAAGGTGCTTATCAGTGGTTTGTATGAGGCTTGTAGACAGTGGTTTGTATGAGGCTTGTAGACAGTGGTTTGTATGAGGCTTGTAGACAGTGGTTTGTTTGAGGCTTGTAGACAGTGGTTTGTATGAGGCTTGTAGACAGTGGTTTGTATGAGGCTGGTAGACAGTGGTTTGTATGAGGCTTGTAGACAGTGGTTTGTTTGAGGCTTGTAGACAGTGGTTTGTATGAGGCTTGTAGACAGTGGTTTGTATGAGGCTGGTAGACAGGGGTTTGTATGAGGCTTGTAGACAGTGGTTTGTATGAGGCTTGTAGACAGTGGTTTGTATGAGGCTTGTAGACAGTGGTTTGTATGAGGCTTGTAGACAGTGGTTTGTTTGAGGCTTGTATACAGTGGAGGCATGGAGTTGCTAAATGTATCAATGTTAATTAACAGCCATTTACCTGCAGGTCAGCAGTCTGTTGCATGACAATAACCGGAAGACAAAGAAATCTAGTTCTAGGCCTTTGTCTTGGTCACCTAAATCATCCTCTTTCCTACCATTTTACCCTGGCTGCTGCTGTTTTTTAGGGTCTTCCTAGAAAATATTCTTACAAGAACCTTTTCATCTTTAGAGTTCCTCTGGGAACCTTTCCTAATCAATAAGTTCATATTTTAACCTTTCCTAATCAATGGGTTCATATTTTAACCTTTCCTAATCAATGGGTTCATATTTTAACCTTTCCTAATCAATAAGTTCATATTTGAACCTTTCCTAATCAGTGGGTTCATATTTTAACCTTTCCTAATCAATAAGTTCATATTTTAACCTTTCCTAATCAGTGGGTTCATATTTTAACCTTTCCTAATCAATAAGTTCATATTTTAACCTTTCCTAATCAATGGGTTCATATTTTAACCTTTCCTAATCAATGGGTTCATATTTTAACCTTTCCTAATCAATGGGTTCATATTTTAACCTTTCCTAATCAATGGGTTCATATTTTAACCTTTCCTAATCAATGTGTTCACATTTTAAACTTTCCTAATCAATGTGTTCACATTTTAAACTTTCTTATCATAAATGGTTATTGGAGGAACCTGAAGAAGAATAGGTTCCAGGAGGAACCTTTCAATATGCTGGCGCCTCTTATTCTCAATAGCTTCTGCATGACTACTACCACCCACGTCAACAATCCATTCCAGGACAGACTGGTAGCTACACAACAACACTTCAATATGCTGGCGCCCTCTTCTTATCAATAGCTCCTGTTTCATAATAAAGAAAAACCCTAGAGTGTCCAAGCTTCTGACTGGTATTGTATGTGTGGAATTATTTTTGTTTTAGAATGGTCCACAAAAAAAACATGTCATCTGAAGCCTGCACTCCAATAGTGAATGGAGGTTAGGGGTGTTACGTTTTTAATATGCAAGCATAGGCGACATGTCCACAAGGCTAGGTAAGCTAAGCTTTTCCTACAGTAAATGTAATAAAGCCTACTCCTGTCTATACAGAAAGAAAGAAATAGGTTACTAAAAAATAATTATTTGGCCACAGAGGATCATTAGCTTCTTTAAAATAAATAAATAAATCATTTGTGGATTGTTGTTTCAAATGTAATTTCCTCTCTAAGAAGAAAAGGTTATTCAAGGAGCCTTTTTGAGTTGCCGCTGTGGGTAACCTTCCTGAAAGGTAGGAGTTCCCTGAAGAACCTTTTTGAAAATGTATTTTTTTTCTTCTTTTAGGATTCATTTTTGAACCCTTTTATTATTAATAATATGTAGCAATAATAATAATTATATTTAAAAAAATGGTAATAACCCATATAATAACATAAAACATTAATTTAAGAATATTCATATTGTCTAAAGTGAACAAAAATATAAACTCCATGTTTCTTGAGAGGAAATAAAAGGTCCCAGAAATTGTTTATACGCACAAAAACCGTATTTCTCTTAAATTTGTTTAGTGACCATTTATCCTTTGCCAAGATAATCAATCCACCTGACAAGTGTTGCATATCAAGAAGTTGATTAAACAGCATGCTCATTACACAGGTGTACCTTGTGCTGGGGACAATAAAAGACCTCCCTAAAAAGTGCAGTTTCATCACACAACACAATGCCACAGATGTCTAATGTTTTAAGGGAGCATGCTAAATTGCATGCTTATTGCAGGAATGGTGCCAGACAATTTTATGTTCATTACTCTACCATAACCCGTCTCCAACGTTGTTTTAGAGAATTTGACAGTACGTCAAACCGGGCCTCACAACTGCAGACCACGTGTATCCACGCCAGCCCAGGACCTCTATATCCGGCTTCTTGAGACCGTCTGAGACCAGTCATCCGGACAGCTGATGAAACTGGGGGATCGTCTGAGACCAGTCATCCAGACAGCTGATGAAACTGGGGGATGGTCTGAGACCAGTCATCCAGACAGCTGATGAAACTGGGGGATCGTCTGAGACCAGTCATCCAGACACCTGATGAAACTGGGGGATCGTCTGAGACCAGTCATCAAGACACTGGGGGTTTGAAAAACTGAAGACTTTCTGCACGAGCGGATTGCTGAACAGAGTTCCCCATGGTGGCAGTGGGGTTATGGTATGGGCAGTCATATGCTACGGACAATGAACACAATAGCATTTTATCAACCGCAATTTCAATGAACAGAAATACCGTGATGAGATCCTGAGGACCATTGTCGTGCCATTCATCCCCCGCCATCACCTCATGTTTCAGCATGATAATGCACGGCCCCATGTCGCAGGGATCTGTACACAATTCCTGGAAGCTGAAAATGTCTAAGTTCTTTCATTGCCTGCACCCATTGAGCATGTTTGGGATGCTCTGGATCAACAGTGTACGACAGCGGCTTCCAGTTCCCGCCAAAATCCAGCAAGTTCGCGCCGCCATTGAAGAGGAGTGGGACAACATTCCACAGGCCACAATCAACAGCCTGATCAACTCTATGAAAAGGAGATGTGTTGGGCTGCATGAGGAAAAATCACACCAGATACAAATAACTGCCTCCTTGTCCCCATACAGCTGGTGGGGCTCCTGTTCCCTTACACCATGTGGGGGGCCATACACCGTGTGGGGGTCCTGTCCCCATACACCATGTGGGGGGCCATACACCGTGTGGGGGTCCTGTCCCCATACACCATGTGGGGGCCATACACCGTGTGGGGGTCCTGTCCCCATACACCATGTGGGGGGCCATACACCATGTGGGGGGCCATACACCGTGTGGGGGTCCTGTCCCCATACACCATGTGGGGGGCCATACACCGTGTGGGGTTCCTGTCCACATAAACCATGTGGGGGGCCATACACCATGTGGGGGGCCTGTCCCCATACAGCAGGTGGGGGGCCTGTCCCCATACAGCAGGTGGGGAGCCTGTCCCCAGACAGCAGTGGGGGGGCTGTCCCCATACACCATGTGGGGGTCCTGTCCCCATACACCATGTGGGGGGCCTGTCCCCATACACCATGTGGGGGGCCTGTCCCCATACACCATGTGGGGGGCCTGTCCCCATACACCGTGTGGGGGTCCTGTCCCCATACACCATGTGGGGGGCCATACACCATGTGGGGGGCCATACACCGTGTGGGGGTCCTGTCCCCATACACCATGTGGGGGGCCATACACCGTGTGGGGTTCCTGTCCCCATACACCATGTGGGGGGCCTGTCCCCATACACCATGTGGGGGGCCTGTCCCCATACACCATGTGGGGGGCCTGTCCCCATACACCATGTGGGGGGCCTGTCCCCATACACCGTGTGGGGGTCCTGTCCCCATACACCATGTGGGGGGCCTGTCCCCATACAGCAGGTGGGGGGCCTGTCCCCAGACAGCAGTGGGGGGGCTGTCCCCATACACCATGTGGGGGTCCTGTCCCCATACACCATGTGGGGTTCCTGTCCCCATACACCATGTGGGGTTCCTGTCCCCATACACCATGTGGGGGTCCTGTCCCCATACACCATGTGGGGGTCCTGTCCCCATACACCATGTGGGGTTCCTGTCCCCATACACCATGTGGGGTTCCTGTCCCCATACACCATGTGGGGGTCCTGTCCCCATACACCATGTGGGGTTCCTGTCCCCATACACCATGTGGGGTTCCTGTCCCCATACACCATGTGGGGTTCCTGTCCCCATACACCATGTGGGGTTCCTGTCCCCATACACCATGTGGGGTTCCTGTCCCCATACACCATGTGGGGGTCCTGTCCCCATACACCATGTGGGGGGCCTGTCCCCATACACCATGTGGGGGGCCTGTCCCCATACACCGTGTGGGGGTCCTGTCCCCATACACCATGTGGGGGGCCTGTCCCCATACAGCAGGTGGGGGGCCTGTCCCCAGACAGCAGTGGGGGGGCTGTCCCCATACACCATGTGGGGGTCCTGTCCCCATACACCATGTGGGGTTCCTGTCCCCATACACCATGTGGGGTTCCTGTCCCCATACACCATGTGGGGGTCCTGTCCCCATACACCATGTGGGGTTCCTGTCCCCATACACCATGTGGGGTTCCTGTCCCCATACACCATGTGGGGTTCCTGTCCCCATACACCATGTGGGGGTCCTGTCCCCATACACCATGTGGGGTTCCTGTCCCCATACACCATGTGGGGTTCCTGTCCCCATACACCATGTGGGGGTCCTATCCCCATACAGCCGACAAAAAACTGAGTGCTGGTTTAAACTCTGGTTTTGGCTTGGAACCAATGGGGTCATTGGTATGCAGGAACCAATGGGGTCAAAACGTTAGCTAGCTAAAATATGTAAAAATTTACCAGAGGCTAACATTAGCTAGCTAAAATTAGCCAGCTAGCTAGAAAAACCTTCCTTGACGTTCTTCTCCCTAAAAAATGCAGAACAGGGAATACCACTTAGCAGGAATTTGTTGTGTTCATTTAGAGAAACTGTAGTTGTTTTCCAGCAAGTGTTGTTGTGTAGCTACCAGTCTGTCCTGGAATGGAATGTTGATGTGGGTGGTAGTAGTCATATGGAAGTTATTGATTAAAAGAAGGCGCCAGTTCCTCCAAGAACCATTTATGATTAGGAAAGGTTAAAATATGAACCATTGATTAGGAAAGGATAAAATATGAACCCATTGATTAGGAAAGGTTAAAATATGAACCCATTGATTAGGAAATGTAAAAATATGAACCCATTGATTAGGAAAGGTTAAAATAGGAACCCATTGATTAGGAAAGGTTCAAATATGAACTTATTGATTAGGAAAGGTTAAAATATGAACCCATTGATTAGGAAAGGTTAAAATATGAACCCATTGATTAGGACATTTTAATATATGAACCCATTGATTAGGAAAGGTTCCCAGAGGAACTCTAAAGATGAAATGGTTCTTGTAAGAATATTTTTTACATTTCAACTTTCCTAATTGAACCCCTAATTATTTTAATTTTTGAAATACATTTTTTGTTTAACCTTTATTTAACTAGGCAAGTCAGTTAAGAACACATTCTTATTTACAATGACGGCCTACCCCGGCCAAACCTGGACGAAGCTGGGCCAATTGTGCTCTGCCCTATGGGAATCCCAATCACGGCCGGTTGGGATACAGCCTGGATTCTTAATGTGTTCTTCTGAAATAGGCTAGATTTTCTTCATGCCATGTTTCTTTAGACCTGTCTCAGATAAATACTGGAGTTATTGTGATGGTGTAGAATATATTACATGGAGTTATTGTGAAGGTGTAGACTATATTACATGGAGTTATTGTGATGGTGTAGACTATATTACATGGAGTTATTGTGATGGTGTAGACTATATTACATGGAGTTATGTGATGGTGTACGCTATATTACATGGAGTTATTGTGATGGTGTAGACTATATTACATGGAGTTATTGTGATGGTGTAGGCTATATTACATGGAGTTATTTTGATGGTGTAGGCTATATTACATGGAGTTATTGTGATGGTGTAGACTATATTACTGTAACAGCTGTCTTCAAGAATGGACCAAGGCGCAGCGGGAATGTGGATACTCATAGTTTAATTCAAAAAAAGAGTAAAGTATCCACGGTGAAAAACAATAAGCAAGACAGCAACAGTTTTACAGGCTATACAAACGCAGTGCAAAAACAACTACCCACAATCCCAAAGAAAAACACACCCTTCTATATAGGACTCCCAATCAAAGGCAACTCAACACACCTGCCTTCAATTGGGAGTCACATCCCCAACACAAACCCTTAACATACAAAAAACCTGCCACATCCTGACCACAACTGATACAATACCTCCATCTGCTGGTCAGGACGTGACAGTACCCCCCCCTCAAGGTGCAGACCCCGGAATGCACCTAAAAAAAAGAAAACACAAAAAATATCCCCAATACCCCAACAAAACCAATAAACAATAACCCCTAAACAATAAGGGAGGGAAGGGAGGGTGGCTGCCGTCACCGACGGCACTGTGCTACACCCTCCCTCCCCAACCCACCTATCCTGGAGGTGGCTCAGGTGCAGGACGTGGACCTCGCTCCACCTTCAGCGTCGGCCACTTCGGTGGCGCCGATAGCTGCGCCGGTCAGACGGGCCACTCGGGCTGACCCTGGCAGACGGACCACTCTGTCTGGGCCGGAAGACATGCGGGCCACTTGGGCTGGGTCGGAAGACAGGAGGGCCACTCGGGCTGGGCCGGAGGACAGGCGGGCCACTCGGGCTGGGCCGGAGGACAGGCGGGCCACTCGGGCCACTCGGGCTTGGCCGGAGGACAGGCGGGCCACTCGGGCTGGGCTGGAGGACAGGCGGGCCACTCGGGCTTGGCCGGAGGACAGGCGGGCCACTCGGGCTGGGCCGGAGGACAGGCGGGCCACTCGGGCTGGGCCGGAGGACAGGCGGGCCACTCGGGCTGGGCCGGAGGACAGGTGGGCACTCTGGCAGGGCCGGAGGGCAGTCGGGCCACTCTGGCAAGGCCGGAGGGCAGTCGGGCCACTCTGGCAGCTCCGGGCAGTCGGGCCACTCTGGCAGCTCCGGGCAGTCGGGCCACTCTGGCAGCTCCGGGCAGTCGGGCCACTCTGGCAGCTCCGGGCAGTCGGGCCACTCGGGCAGCTCCGGGCAGTCGGGCCACTCGGGCAGCTCCGGGCAGTCGGGCCACTCTGGCAGCTCCGGGCAGTCGGGCCACTCTGGCAGCTCCGGGCAGTCGGGCCACTCCGGCAGCTCCTGACTAGCGGGCGGCTCTGGCGACTCTTGACTGGCGGCGGCTCTGGCGACTCTTGACTGGCGGGCGGCTCTGGTGACTCTTGACTGGCGGGCGGCTCAGGTGACTCTTGACTGGCGGGCGGCTCAGGTGACTCTTGACTGGCGGGTGGCTCAGGTGACTCTTGACTGGCGGGCGGCTCAGGTGACTCTTGACTGGCGGGCGGCTCAGGTGACTCTTGACTGGCGAGCGGCTCTGGTGACTCTTGACTGGCGGGTGGCTCTGGTGACTCTTGACTGGCGGACAGCTCTGGTAACTCTTGACTGGCGAGGCTAGGCTGACGCACTAGACGCCTGATGCGTGGGGCTGGTACTGGACGTGCCAGCCTGGAGACACGCACCTCCATGCTAGTGAGTGTAGCGGGAAACACTGGACCTTCGAGGCGCACTGGCGGTCTTGAGCGCAGGGTTGGCATCACCCCTTCCGGCTCGATGCTCACCTCACCCTGGCACATGCGGGCCGCTGGTACAGGGCGGACTGGCCTGTGCGTCCGTATAGGCGAGATGGTGCATACCTCAGCGTAACATGGCGCCCTCCACCTCATACGCACCTCCCTATAATCACAGGTAGCTGGCTTACGGCTCTTCCTTGGCCTGGCCAAACTACCCGTGTGCCCTCCCCCAAAAAATTATTGGGCTGCCTCTCGGGTTCCCTTAGCTCCCTTAGTTTGTCCTCCCAGAATCGTCTTTCGTCCTGCCAAGTCCATTCCTTTCGTTCCTCCTGGCGCTGATCCCTCCTCTTCCGCTGCTTGGTCCTTTGGTGGTGGGTAGTTCTGTAACAGCTGTCTTCAAGAATGGACCAAGGCGCAGCGGGAATGTGGATACTCATAGTTTAACCTGTTAGGGCTAGGGGGCAGTATTGACACGGCTGGATAAAAAACGTACCCGATTTAATCTGGTTACTACTCCTGCCCAGTAACTAGAATATGCATATAATTATTGGCTTTGGGTAGAAAACACCCTAAAGTTTCTAAAACTGTTTGAATGGTGTCTGTGAGTATAACAGAACTCATATGGCAGGCCAAAACCTTAGAAGATTTCAAGCAGGAAGTGGCCTGTCTGAGAAGTAGTGTTTCATCTTGGCTCTTTTTATTGAAGACTCAGGATCTGTGCAATAACGTGACACTTCCTACGGCTTCCATAGGGTCTCAGAGCCCGGGAAAAAGCTGAACGATATCGAGGCAGGCTCTGGCTGAAACACTTTATCGCTTTTGGCAAGTGGCCACTCAGAGTACTATGGGCTTAGGCGCGTGCCCGCTTCGACCGAATGCTTTCTTTTCCTTTGTCTGTTTACCTAAACGCAGATTCCCGGTCTGAATATTATCGCTTTTTTATGAGAAAAATTGCATAAAAATTGATTTTAAACAGCGGTTGACATGCTTCGAAGTACGGTAATGGAATATTTAGAATTTTATTGTCACGAATTGCGCCATGCTCGCCACCCTTATTTACCGTTTAGGATAGTGTCTTGAACGCACGAACAAAATGCCGCTATTTGGATATAACGATGGATTATTTTGGACCAAACCAACATTTGTTATTGAAGTAGAAGTCCTGGGAGTGCATTCTGACGAAGGCAACAAAGGTAAGAACATTTTTCTTATAGTAAATCTGACTTTGATGAGTGCTAAACTTGCTGGGTGTCTAAATAGCTAGCCCTGTGATGCCGGGCTATCTACTGAGAATATTGCAAAATGTGCTTTCACCGAAAAGCTATTTTAAAATCGGACAAATCGAGTGCATAGAGGAGTTCTGTATCTATAATTCTTAAAATAATTGTTATGCTTTTTGTGAACGTTTATCGTGAGTAATTTAGTAAATTCACCGGCAGTGTTCGGTGGGAATGCTATTCACATGCTAGTCACATGCTAATGTAAAAAGCTGTTTTTTGATATAAATATGAACTTGATCGAACAAAACATGCATGTATTGTATAACATAATGTCCTAGGGTTGTCATCTGATGAAGATCATCAAAGGTTAGTGCTACATTTAGCTGTGGTTTGGGTTTATGTGACATTATATGCTAGCTTGAAAAATGGGTGTCTGATTATTTCTGGCTGGGTACTCTGCTGACATAATCTAATGTTTTGCTTTCGTTGTAAAGCCTTTTTGAAATCGGACAGTGTGGTTAGACTAACGAGAGTCTTATCTTTAAAATGGTGTAAAATAGTCATATTTTTTAAAAATTGAAGTAATAGCATATCTAAGGTATTTGAATAACGCGACACAGGATTCAACTGGCTGTTGAGTAGGTGGGACGCAAGCGTCCCACCTAGCCCATAGAGGTTAATTTAAAAAAAAGAGTAAAGTATCCACGGTGAAAAACAATAAGCAAGACAGCAACAGTTTTACAGGCTATACAAACGCAGTGCAAAAACAACTACCCACAATCACAAAGAAAAACACACCCTTCTATATAGGACTCCCAATCAAAGGCAACTCAACACACCTGCCTTCAATTGGGAGTCCCATCCCCAACACAAACCCTTAACATACAAAAAACCTGCCACATCCTGACCACAACTGATACAATACCTCCCTCTGCTGGTCAGGACGTGACAATTACATGGAGTTACTGTGATGGTGTAGACTATATTACATGGAGTTATTGTGATGGTGTAGGCTATATTACATGGATTTATTATACTTTTTAAAATGTAGATGTTCCATAGGTCTGCATCAGTGGTTTGTAGTCTGTGTGTGGAATCCAGGAAATGCTTAATGTTTTTATGTTAATTAAGGGTAAATTACCATGAGACTGTCAGTTATCTGCATGACAATCACTGGCTGACAAAATGTCATGACCGACACAGCCCTAGGTGACATCAATAAGGGATCATAGCTTTCACCTGGATTCACCTGGTCAGTCTATGTCATGGAATAAACAGGTATTCCTAATGTTTTGTACACAGTTTATATCATGTGTATATAATAAACAAACTTGAACTGAGAAGGGAAGGGGGAGGGCAGTCAGAAAGGGAGGGGAAAAGATTTGTGGTTAGATTGTAGGTGAACAAAACATGAAAAATACATAGGCCCTTAAATTATGTTTCCTCAAATGTTATGTAATCTAACCTCTCTAGGGCCGGCGGGATGAAATCGTCCCACCTACGTAACAGCCAGTGGAATCCTGTGGCGCGTTACTCAAATACCTTAGAAATGCTATTACTTCAATTTCTCAAACATATGACTATTTTACACCATTTTAAAGACAAGACTCTCGTTAATCTAACCACACTGTCCGATTTCAAAAAGGCTTTACAACGAAAGCAAAACATTAGATTATGTCAGCAGAGTACCCAGCCAGAAATAATCAGACACCCATTTTTCAAGCTAGCATATAATGTCACAAAAACCCAGAAGACAGCTAAATGCAGCACTAACCTTTGATGATCTTCATCAGATGACACACCTAGGACATTATGTTATACAATACATGCATGTTTTGTTCAATCAAGTTCATATTTATATCAAAAAACAGCTTTTTACATTAGCATGTGACGTTCAGAACTAGCATACCCCCTGCAAAATTCCGGTGAATTTACAAAAAATTTACTAAATTACTCACGATAAACGTTCACAAAAAGCATAACAATTATTTTAAGAATTATAGATACAGAACTCCTCTATGCACTCGATATGTCCGATTTTAAAATAGCTTTTCGGTGAAAGCACATTTTGCAATATTCTAGATAGCCCGGCATCACAGGGCTAGCTATTTAGACACCCAGCAAATTTAGCACTCACCAAAGTTAGATTTACTATAAGAAAAATGTTATTACCTTTGGTGTTCTACGTCAGAATGCACTCCCAGGACTACTACTTCAATAACAAATGTTGGTTTGGTCCCAAATAATCCATTGTTATATCCAAATAGCGGCGTTTTGTTTGTGCGTTCAAGACACTATCCGAAAGGGTAAATAAGGGTGACGAGCATGGCGCATTTCGTGACAAAAAAAATCTAAATATTCCATTACCGTACTTCGAAGCATGTCAACCGCTGTTTAAAATCAATTTTTATGCCATTTTTCTCGTAAAAAAGCGATAATATTCCGACCGGGAATCTGCGTTTAGGTAAAAAGACGAAAGAAAATAAAGCACGGGGTCGACTCGTGCACGCGCCTAAGCCCATTGTCCTCTGATCGGCCACTTGCCAAAGGCGATAATGTGTTTCAGCCTGGGGCTGCCTCGATATCATTCAGCTTTTTCCCGGGCTCTGAGAGCCTATGGGAGCCGTAGGAATTGTCACGTTACAGCAAAGATCCTCAGTCTTCAATAAACAGAGACAAGAAGAACAAGATCTTGTCAGAGAGGGCACTTCCTGTAAGGAATCTTCTCAGGTTTTTGCCTGCCATATGAGTTCTGTTATACTCACAGACACCATTCAAACAGTTTTAGAAACTTTATGGTGTTTTCTATCCAAAGCCAATAATTATATGCATATTCTAGTTACTGGGCAGGAGTAGTAACCAGATTAAATTGGGTACGGTTTTTATCCGGCCGTGTCAATACTGCCCCCTACCCCCAACATGCTAAACATCTCACATTAGCTGGTAGAACTGAAGAATGAAATGAATCATAGAGGTCTTATAACTTATTCCATTCAACAGGTCCATTGTTTTGTCTCATGTATCTTTATATTCATAAACCCTGGGGGCTATGTAGCTTCTGATCAGTCAAGTTTGTCTCATGTATCTTTATATTCATATACCCTGGGGACTATGTAGCTTCTGATCAGTCATGTTTGTATCTTTATATTCATATACCCTGGGGACTATGTAGCTTCTGAGCAGTCATGTTTGTCTCTTTATATTCATATACCCTGGGGACTATGTAGCTTCTGATCAGTCATGTTTGTCTCATGTATCTTTACATTCATATACCCTGGGGGCTATGTAGCTTCTGATCAGTCATGTTTGTCTCTTTATATTCATATACCCTGGGGGCTATGTAGCTTCTGATCAGTCATGTTTGTCTCTTTATATTCATATACCCTGGGGGCTATGTAGCTTCTGATCAGTCATGTTTGTCTCTTTATATTCATATACCCTGGGGGCTATGTAGCTTCTGATCAGTCATGTTTGTCTCTTTATATTCATATACCCTGGGGGCTATGTAGCTTCTGATCAGTCATGTTTGTCTCTTTATATTCATATACCCTGGGGGCTATGTAGCTTCTGATCAGTCAGGTTGAGAGTTGTGCTGTTATTCAGACACTTGATTTTTATTTCCAGTTGTTTTGCCCTGGTCATGTCAGAATACACTAACTTTACAGAGTAACTGCACCTAAAAACCAACTTCTCATTTAGAAAACAGCGTATGTGGCATTGATATGAGCCAGTATTGATACGGCCCAGTACATCACTGGGGCTAAGCTTCCTGCCATCCAGGACCTCTATACCAGGCAGTGTCAGAGGAAGACCCTAAAAAACAGCAGCAGCCAGGGTCAAATGGTAGGAAAGAGGATGATTTAGGTGACCAAGACAAAGGCCTAGAACTAGATTTTGTGGTCTGCCGGTTATTGTCATGCAAAAGACTGCTGACCTGAAGGTAAATGGCTGTTAATTAACATTGACACGTTTAGCAACTCCAGGCCTCCACTGTCTACAAGCCTCAAACAAACCACTGTCTACAAGCCTCATACAAACCACTGTCTACCAGCCTCATACAAACCCCTGTCTACAAGCCTCATACAAACCACTGTCTACAAGCCTCATACAAACCACTGTCTACAAGCCTCATACAAACCACTGTCTACAAGCCTCATACAAACCACTGTCTACAAGCCTCATACAAACCACTGTCTACAAGCCTCATACAAACCCCTGTCTACAAGCCTCATACAAACCACTGTCTACAAGCCTCATACAAACCACTGTCTACAAGCCTCATACAAACCACTGATAAGCACCTTTGGAACATCTACACAAAAATAAAAACATACAAAAAATGTAATACACAACATCACAATGAATCCATTATTTATTTCAGGCAGATCTAAATGAACATGTATTATAGAAGAACAGAATATGAGTTGTCCTACTGTATGTTATCTGGCTATGCTCCATGATATAGACTGTAGGCTTGTTCATTTAGTAGACTAGATACTGTATGTTATCTGGCTACGATATAGACTGTAGGCTTGTTCATTTAGTAGACTAGATACTGTATGTTATCTGGCTATGGTCCATGTCATAGAATGTAGACTTGTTCATTTAGTAGACTAGATACTGTATGTTATCTGGCTATGATATAGACTGTAGGCTTGTTTATTTAGTAGACTAGATAATGTATGTTATCTGGCTATGATATAGACTGTAGGCTTGTTCATTTAGTAGACTAGAAACTGTATGTTATCTGGCTATGATATAAACTGTAGGCTTATTCATTTAGTAGACTAGATACTGTATGTTATCTGGCTACGATATAGACTGTAGGCTTGTTCATTTAGTAGACTAGATACTGTATGTTATCTGGCTATGATATAGACTGTAGGCTTGTTCATTTAGTAGACTAGATACTGTATGTTATCTGGCTACGATATAGACTGTAGGCTTGTTCATTTAGTAGACTAGATACTGTATGTTATCTGGCTATGATATAGACTGTAGGCTTATTCATTTAGTAGACTAGATACTGTATGTTATCTGGCTATGATATAAACTGTAGGCTTATTCATTTAGTAGACTAGATACTGTATGTTATCTGGCTATGGTCCATGTTATAGGATGTAGGCTTGTTGATTTAGTAGACTAGATACTGTATGTTATCTGGCTATGATATAGACTGTAGGCTTGTTGATTTAGTAGACTAGATACTGTATGTTATCTGGCTATGCTCCATGTTATAGGATGTAGGCTTGTTGATTTAGTAGACTAGATACTGTATGTTATCTGGCTATGGTCCATGTTATAGACTGTAGGCTTGTTCATTTAGTAGACTAGATACTGTATGTTATCTGGCTATGATATAGACTGTAGGCTTGTTCATTTAGTAGACTAGATACTGTATGTTATCTGGCTATGATATAGACTGTAGACTTGTTCGTTTAGTAGACTAGATACTGTATGTTATCTGGCTATGGTCCATGTCATAGGATGTAGGCTTGTTCATTTAGTAGACTAGATACTGTATGTTATCTGGCTATGATATAGACTGTAGGCTTGTTCATTTAGTAGACTAGATACTGTATGTTATCTGGCTATGCTCCATGTTATAGGATGTAGGCTTGTTGATTTAGTAGACTAGATACTGTATGTTATCTGGCTATGATATAGACTGTAGGCTTGTTCATTTAGTAGACTAGATACTGTATGTTATCTGGCTATGATATAGACTGTAGGCTTGTTCATTTAGTAGACTAGATACTGTATGTTATCTGGCTATGCTCCATGTTATAGGATGTAGGCTTGTTGATTTAGTAGACTAGATACTGTATGTTATCTGGCTATGGTCCATGTCATAGGATGTAGGCTTGTTCATTTAGTAGACTAGATACTGTATGTTATCTGGCTATGATATAGACTGTAGGCTTGTTGATTTAGTAGACTAGATACTGTATGTTATCTGGCTATGATATAGGCTGTAGACTTGTTCATTTAGTAGACTAGATACTGTATGTTATCTGGCTATGATATAGACTGTAGGCTTGTTCATTTAGTAGACTAGATACTGTATGTTATCTGGCTATGATATAGACTGTAGGCTTGTTCATTTAGTAGACTAGATACTGTATGTTATCTGGCTATGATATAGACTGTAGGCTTGTTCATTTAGTAGACTAGATACTGTATGTTATCTGGCTATGATATAGACTGTAGACTTGTTCGTTTAGTAGACTAGATACTGTATGTTATCTGGCTATGGTCCATGTCATAGGATGTAGGCTTGTTCATTTAGTAGACTAGATACTGTATGTTATCTGGCTATGCTCCATGTTATAGGATGTAGGCTTGTTGATTTAGTAGACTAGATACTGTATGTTATCTGGCTATGATATAGACTGTAGGCTTGTTCATTTAGTAGACTAGATACTGTATGTTATCTGGCTATGATATAGACTGTAGACTTGTTCATTTAGTAGACTAGATGGGTCTATACATATAAGTCATGTGCCATTATTTTATATTATATGATTTTATAGTAATAATAATATAACTGTATTTTGCTTGAATGAAATAAAAAGGATATTTGTATCATTCCAGAGTGAGTGTTCATATGAAGTGTCTATGTTGAGAATAAAAGTGATAATTTTAAACTGTTATTTGGCAACTTTAGTTGTGAATGATACAAACTTTAGTAAATCCAATTCTAAAGGGTAGTTTCACCAGGACATCTAACTGAGGCATTTCAACAGTGGTACAGCAACAGGTAGTCAGGGAGACATGCACTTATTAAACACATCCCCTACATTCATCTAGAAATATAACAGACTTTATTATAGTTTCACCAGGACATCTAACTGAGGCATTTCAACAGTGGTACAGCAACAGGTAGTCAGGGAGACATGCACTTATTAAACACATCCCCTACATTCATCTAGAAATATAACAGACTTTATTATAGTTTCACCAGGACATCTAACTGAGGCATTTCAACAGTGGTACAGTAACAGGTAGTCATGGAGACATGCACTTATTAAACACATCCCCTACATTATTCTACAAATATAACAGACTTTATTCATGGATTTAGCAGTTGAAATTCCTTCCCTAATGGCTATGGGCTAAGCCACCAATGTCTTAAAATCCTAGGCGAGAGAGAGGAGCTGCTACCCCTGGGGAGAGACTGCGACCCTGCTCAGGAAGAGCTTAACGCTTGGTGTTTGTTGGGGCACGTTTGGCAGGAGCTTCAGTGATGAAGACTGCTGAACTTGCTGATGTTTCACAATATGCCACGGCCGTCTCAGTCACCAGGTCTCAACACAATAGAACACAACCATCCCTCCAATAGACTTCCAGACAGTTGTAGAATGTTTGCCAAGGCTCATTGTAAGAGCTGTAAAGAGAGAGGGACTCGGAGAGAGAACAGGTAGAACCTGATATGTAAATGTGCAGAGCAAACGAAAGTAACTTTCAACGACCGAATGATCATTCAGACTCTGTTTCTATTGAGAGACAAAAGGTAAGACGACGATTGTCATGTGTATTAATATAGTTGATGATATTGTTATGTGTATTAATATAGTTGATGATATTGTTATGTGTATTAATATAGTTGATGATATTGTCATGTGTATTAATATAGTTGGTGATATTGTTGTGTGTATTAATATAGTTGATGATATTGTTGTGTGTATTAATATAGTAAATGATATTGTTATGTGTATTAATATAGTTGGTGATATTGTTATGTGTATTAATATAGTTGATGATATTGTTGTGTGTATTCATATAGGTGATGATATTGTTATGTGTATTCATATAGTTGATGATATTGTTATGTGTATTCATATAGTTGATGGTATTGTTGTGTGTATTAATAGTCCTAGTCTCCTTAAAATGTTTTTGATATAAATTAGATGTGTGGGGTGAATTCGTTCTGTGCCCATCTGTGTGCCCCAGGGTGATCGCTCCTACACTATCTACAATCTAAAAGGGTTCTTTGGCTGTCCCCATAGGAGAACCCTTTGTAGAACCCTTTTTTTGGTACTAGGTAGAACACTTTTGGGTTCCGTGAAGAACCCTTTCCACAGAGGGTTCTACATGGAAGCCAGAAGGGTTCTACCTGGAACCCAAAAGCGTTCTCCTATGGGGACGGCCGGAGGACCCGTTTGGAACCCTTTATTCTAAGAGTGTACTGTATCATAGGTCTATAGACTTGTCTTCTCAAAACAGGCTTAAAACACAACAAGCAGCAAACAAACATGTTCTCTTTATAATCTACAGTTAACTCCTTTCACTCAGGAAGGTATGTTGTGTGAAAGAGAGACAAATAAATATTGTTCGAGAGACTAACAACAACTTACACTTCCTCAAAACAGTTTGTGTGTATTCATTAGTGCCCACCGTAGCAAAACGTTTGGCAACAGAAACCGTTTAGGTCACGTTGTACAGCGTTTAGAGTAAGCGGTTTATGTTTTATTTAACTGGCTGTGGAGTAAACTAATGAATACAACCCAGGTTGTCGCCTACGACTTGGCATGTTGATACCTGCCTCTTGCTGAAACCTGAACGTAGCCTGAGGGGTATACTATGATACAGGCTTGATATACTGGTTTTCTAAAGCTAGCCAGCTTCAGTTAGCTTCACATTCCAGCTCAGGCCTCACCCATCAGAATATACACAACAGAACAGAAAAAAATCACAATGAAGTTTCAAGGTGAGAATCCTGCCAGGGATTATTGTAAAGTGTGTAGATAAATTAAATGTAATGTTAGTACAGTGAATGACAGTAAAACACTCCTAACAGTCTACTACTACTGAGACAGGTTGGTGTAATGTTAGTATAGTGAATGACAGTAAAACACTCCTAACAGTCTACTACTACTGAGACAGGTTGGTGTAATGTTAGTATAGTGAATGACAGTAAAACACTCCTAACAGTCTACTACTACTGAGACAGGTTGGTGTAATGTTAGTATAGTGAATGACAGTAAAACACTCCTAACAGTCTACTACTACTGAGACAGGTTGGTGTAATGTTAGTATAGTGAATGACAGTAAAACACTCCTAACAGTCTACTACTACTGAGACAGGTTGGTGTAATGTTAGTATAGTGAATGACAGTAAAACACTCCTAACAGTCTACTACTACTGAGACCGGTTGGTGTAATGTTAGTATAGTGAATGACAGTAAAACACTCCTAACAGTCTACTACTACTGAGACAGGTTGGTGTAATGTTAGTATAGTGAATGACAGTAAAACACTCCTAACAGTCTACTACTACTGAGACAGGTTAGTGTAATGTTAGTATAGTGAATGACAGTAAAACACTCCTAACAGTCTACTACTACTGAGACAGGTTGGTATAATGTTAGTATAGTGAATGACAGTAAAACTCTCCTAACAGTCTACTACTACTGAGACAGGTTGGTGTAATGTTAGTATAGTGAATGACAGTAAAACACTCCTAACAGTCTACTACTATTGAGACAGGTTGGTGTCCGTTTAATCAGACAAAATGGAGCTGACTGGACGTGGTCAATTTTTGT
>NW_027675387.1:262500-387500 GCF_965601325.2 Salmo salar
ACAAGACATATATTATTAATGGATTGATTATATAGAAATATAAAACATTATTTTTAACTACTACAAGGTATTTACATGTGGTGCAGGAACCACTGACTCGCTGCATTATTCTATAGTATTATCAAGACACCTGCTGTTAACTCTTAACTACTTAGGACAGCTCACGATGTGTCCTAAATATCTGCCGACTAGGTGGGACTAGAGACTTCATGCATAGCTTTAATTTATACCCATAAATGTCAAAAAAGCGATAATATTCCGACCGGGAAAGCGTGTGTACGTACAAAGAGAGAGAAAATAAAAGCATGGGATCCCCTCGTGCACGAGCCTGAGTCTCATAGTACTGTTACTGGCCACTATCCAAACGCGCTAATGTTTTTCAGCCAGAGCCTGCAAAGCCACGATTCAGCTTTTTGCCGCCTTCTGAGAGCCCATGGGAGCCGTAGGAAGTGTCACGTAACAGCAGAGATCCCCTGTAATGGATAGAGATAATCAAGAAGTTCAAGAAATGGTCAGACAGGGTACTTCCTGTACAGAATCTTCTCAGGTTTTGGCCTGCCAAATGAGTTCTGTTATACTCACAGACACCATTCAAACAGTTTTAGAAACTTTGGAGTGTTTTCTATCCAAAGCTAATAATTATATGCATATTCTAGTTTCTGGGCAGGAGTAATAATCAGATTAAATCGGGTACGTTTTTTATCCGGCCGTGAAAATACTGCCCCCTAGCCATAACAGGTTAAATTATGTTTCAACAGGAGAATTAATTTTGTCTTTAGAAATGCAATGGAACACAGCTATCTTTCAGGGGCACGCCCATGACTGAAGCTCATGACCTTCTGGCAGACCCATCACTCAATCAGTTCTTATTCTCCCCCACTTCACAGAGAAGCCTCAAACAAGGTTCTAAAGACTGTTGACATCTAGTGGAAGCCTTAGGAAGTGCAATATGACCCTACAGACACTGTATATTGGATGTATATTGTGTGTTAGATAGGCAATCACTTGAAAAACTACAAACCTCAGATTTCCCAAAACCTGGTTGGATTCTTTTCTCAGGTTTTTGCCTGCCATATGAGTTCTGATATACTCACAGACATCATTCAAACAGTTTTAGAAACTTTAGAGTGTTTTATATCCAAATCTACTAATAATATGCATATCTTAGCTTCTGGGCCTGAGTAGCAGGCAGTTTACTCTGGGCACCTTATTCATCCAAGCTACTCAATACTGCCACCCAGCCATAAGAAGTTAAACGTAAAAGCTAATTTACCAACATTTCTGCAAATGGATATACAGCGTTTTGGAATTAATCTCTTCTTATGTTTCCCCATCTGAGCTCAGAGTAGATGGGAGATATAATGTTTGTCTCTGTTGTGTTGAAGTCCAATCAAGCAGGAGAGACCAGCCTCCCCTGTACCCAGCTGTGTGTCCATGAAGAGTGACCAGTCCATGGGTCAACCTATAAAGTTTAGAGAGGGAGACTTTTCTACTGAACACAGGTAAGAAGAACTCATGGGTCATGGTCAGTGAGTTAAACAACACTGTTTCTAGTCATTTCACATCTCCCATTTTCACATTTATTTTTGTTGATTTCATAATCCAAAGGCTAATCCTTTTTTCAATTTTCATAGTCCTAAGACAATATTAAACAAACACAAGACTCCTTCCCTGTGTGTGTGTGTGTGTGTGTGCTATTACCTCAACTACCTGGTACCCCTGCACATTGACTCAGTACTGGTACTCCTTATAGTCTCATTATTACCTCAACTACCTGGTACCCCTGCACATTGACTCAGTACTGGTACTCCTTATAGTCTCATTATTACCTCAACTACCTGGTACCCCTGCACATTGACTCAGTACTGGTACTCCTTATAGTCTCATTAATACCTCAACTACCTGGTACCCCTGCACATTGACTCAGTACTGGTACTCCTTATAGTCTCATTATTACCTCAACTACCTGGTACCCCTGCACATTGACTCAGTACTGGTACTCCTTATAGTATCATTATTACCTCAACTACCTGGTACCCCTGCACATTGACTCAGTACTGGTTCTCCTTATAGTCTCATTATTACCTCAACTACCTGGTACCCCTGCACATTGACTCAGTACTGGTACTCCTTATAGTCTCATTATTACCTCAACTACCTGGTACCCCTGCACATTGACTCAGTACTGGTACTCCTTATAGTCTCATTATTACCTCAACTACCTGGTACCCCTGCACATTGACTCAGTACTGGTACTCCTTATAGTCTCGTTATCGTTATTTTATTGTTATTATTATTATTTTATTTTTTATCAAATACAATTTGATTTGATTTGAAGCTCATTGACAGAAACACGTCATTGGGTCTCACGATCGTCTCTTGCTGAACAGATCATGTTTGGATGTTGAAGCCTGGTGGCTGGAAAAACTCCCTAGAAAGGCAGGAACCTAGGAAGAAACCTAGAGAGGAACCATGCTCTGGGGAGTGGCCAGTCCTCTTCTGGCTGTGCTGTGTAGAGAGGAACCAGGCTCTGAGAGGTGGCCAGTCCTCTTCTGGCTGTGCTGGGTAGAGAGGAACCAGGCTCTGAGGGGTGGCCAGTCCTCTTCTGGCTGTGCTGGGTAGAGAGGAACCAGGCTCTGAGAGGTGGCCAGTCCTCTTCTGGCTGTGCTGGGTAGAGAGGAACCAGGCTATGAGGGGTGACCAGTCCTCTTCTGGCTGTGCCGGGTAGAGAGGAACCAGGATCTGAGGAGTGGCCAGTCCTCTTCTGGCTGTGCTGGGTAGAGAGGAACCAGGCTATGAGGGGTGACCAGTCCTCTTCTGGCTGTGCTGGGTAGAGAGGAACCAGGCTCTGAGAGGTGGCCAGTCCTCTTCTGGCTGTGCTGGGTAGAGAGGAACCAGGGTATGAGGGGTGGCCAGTCCTCTTCTGGCTGTACTGGGTAGAGAGGAACCAGGCTATGAGGGGTGGCCAGTCCTCTTCTGGCTGTGCTGGGTAGAGAGGAACCAGGCTATGAGGGGTGGCCAGTCCTCTTCTGGCTGTGCTGGGTAGAGAGGAACCAAGCTCTGAGGGGTGGTCAGTCCTCTTCTGGCTGTGCTGGGTAGAGAGGAACCAGGCTATGAGGGGTGGCAAGTCCTCTTCTGGCTGTGCCGGGTGGAGAGGAACCAGGCTCTGAGGGGTGGCCAGTCCTCTTCTGGCTGTGCTGGGTAGAGAGGAACCAGGCTCTGAGGGGTGGCCAGTCCTCTTCTGGCTGTGCCGGGTGGAGATTATAAGAGTACATGGCCATTAAGGCCAGATCGTTCTTCAAGATGTTCAAATGTTCCTAGATGACCAGCAGGGTCAATTAATAATCACAGTGGTTATAGAGGTTGCAACAGGTCAGCACCTCAGGAGTAAATGTCAGGTTGCTTTTCATAGTTGAGCATTCAGAGGTTGAGGGAGGGAGAAAGAGGGATGGATTGGGAGGGAGGGATGGAGGGAGGGAGGGGGTTGAAACTACAGTTTCGGGGCAAGGTATCACGTCTGGTGGACAGGTCAGAGTTCATATCCTCAGTCAGACCAGCAGAAACTGGATCAGCAGCACTACAAGGTATCACATCTGTTGAACAGGTCAGAGTTCATATCCTCAGTCAGACCAGTAGAAACTGGATCAGCAGCACAACAAGGTATCATGTCTGGTGAACAGGTCAGAGTTCATATCCTCAGTCAGACCAGTAGAAACTGGATCAGCAGCACAACAAGGTATCACGTCAAGTGGACAGGTCAGAGTTCATATCCTCAGTCAGACCAGTAGAAACTGGATCAGCAGCACAACAAGGTATCACGTCAAGTGGACAGGTCAGAGTTCATATCCTCAGTCAGACCAGTAGAAACTGGATCAGCAGCACTACAAGCTATCACGTCTGGTGAACAGGTCAGAGTTCATATTCTTTTATGAATAATTTTTTACGTTTATTCCCAAAATAAATATTAGGATGAATGCAGTTACTGTAAATCTCTCTGGATAAGAGCATCTGCTAAATCAGGGGTTCTCAATCCGGGGTCTGTGGAGGTACTGCAGGGGTTCTCAATCCGGGGTCTGTGGAGGTACTGCAGGGGCTCCACGGCGCCCTGACTGTACTCATTGCAATGTAAGACATTTGATAGAATTTTCACATGACACGACCACTTTGTCTACTATTAATTATTGCCTAATATAATGGCATATTTTTTTTACCAATTCTGATCGTTGTTACAATAAGAATTTTGACAATATTCCCACATAAATCATTGCCAAAAGCACAAGACATATTATTTATGGATTTATCATTGACGGATGCTGGCTACCTCTGTCCAGTTCTTCTCTCTTCACTAGATGGACGGTAACTTTAGTGTTTAACCCCTCTGTGTCCAAGGACCAATCTTTTGAATATTATTTTCGGCGCGCCTCAAGTAGGCTGGACACATGACATTTTTTTTATTCTCAGTTGCATCACCAATGTCTGTAAGTAAATTAATAGCTTTTAATTACTAAATATTTCCAATAGATGGCAGCATAAGACCACGAAGCATCAGTTATAGGCTACAAGCAGCAATATGATTGACATAAAATAACATGCAACCCCAGACTATATGTCCCATGATTTTCTAAAATGGTAACTCATTAACATAACTTTAGTTAGCTATATATCTCGTATTAGGCCTGTGTTGATTTAGGGAGAGCAACATAATAGTGACTATAGCAGGTATTGAACCCTGGGTAAATTATCACTACTCAGAACCTCAACCTCAGTATTCATGCATTATAAAACATCATCTTAATATCTGATATTGCGAGTAAACAACCTCGGAATAGAAAAGACGAGTGCGTCTTCCAGCCCGCCAATAAATTACATAATTCAACCTCCCGGTTAGTAAATTGACCTCAACATTTGACCTTTAAATTAAATTTACCTCAACATGCCCCTGGCTTGCTCGAGAAGGCAGAGCAGGTCGATGCTGGTTGATGAATTAGAGAATGAATGTACTGGGAAAATACGTTTTTCTCGACCAGAGGTGACTGAATTAATGTTCAGCTTAATGATAATCGTTATATTAATGAAGTGTAAAACATGAGCATAAAACAGGTCATAATAAACATGAATCATCGTTATATTACTTTACAGTAATGTGTTAAATGCTTTTTCAGTCCTTCCTCTTGCGTTAGCAGTGTGGAAAGGGACAGAAAGAAGCGCGGGGAGTGGTGGTGTATCCAGGGAGAAAACTAAACTAATATTCTGAAATGTCATTGTGGTCTTATGCTGCCATCTATTGGAATTATATAGCAACTGCAGTAGTGCTGAAAAAATGTGTTATTCCTTACTAAAGTAGTAATTACTGAGAATTACGTAACAGCCACGGCTATCCTGTGGCGCGATTTTCAAAACCTTAAAAATCCTATTACTTCAATTTCTCAAACATATGACTATTTCACAGCCATTTAAAGATAAGACTCTCGTTAATCTAACCACACTGTCCGATTTCAAAAAGGCTTTACAACGAAAGCAAAACATTAGATTATGTCAGCAGAGTACCAAGCCAGAAATAATCAGACACCCATTTTTCAAGCCAGCATATAATGTCACCAAAACCCAGAAGACAGCTAAATGCAGCACTCACCTTTGATGATCTTCATCAGATGACAACCCTAGGACATTATGTTATACAATACATGCATGTTTTGTTCAATCAAGTTCATATTTATATCAAAAACCAGCTTTTTACATTAGCATGTGACGTTCAGAACTAGCATACCCCCCGCAAACTTCCGGGGAATTCGCTAATATTTTACTAAATTACTCACGATAAACGTTCACAAAAAGCATAACAATTATTTTAAGAATTATAGATACAGACCTCCTCTATCCACTCGATATGTCCGATTTTAAAATAGCTTTTTGGTGAAAGCACATTTTGCAATATTCTAAGTACATAGCCCAGGCATCACGGGCTCGCTATTTAGACACCCGGCAAGTTTAGCACTCACCATAATCATATTTACTATTATAAAAATGTCATTACCTTTTGTTGTCTTCGTCAGAATACACACCCAGGACAGCTACTTCAATAACAAATGTTGGTTTGGTCCAAAATAATCCATCGTTATATCCGAATAGCGGCGTTTTGTTCGTGCGTTCCAGACACTATCCGAAATAGTAAAGAAGTGTCACGCGCTTGGCGCAATTCCTGACAATAAAATTCAAAGTATTCCATTACCGTACGTCGAAGCATGTCAACCGCTGTTTAAAATCAATTTTTACGTCATTTTTCTCGTAGAAAAGCGATAATATTCCGACAGGGAATCTCCTTTTCGGCAAACAGAGGAAAAAATCCCAAAGGCGGGGGCGGTCGGGGTCACGCGCATAAGCTAGTGTCTCTTGATCGGCCACTTGAGAAAGGCGATAATGTGTTTCAGCCTGGGGCTGGAATGACGACATTCTGTTTTTTCCCGGGCTCTGAGCGCCTATGGACGACGTGGGAAGTGTCACGTTAGAGCAGAGATCCTTAGTAAATGATAGAGATGGAAAAGAAGTTCAACCAATGGTCAGACAGGCCACTTCCTGTAAAGGAATCTCTCAGGTTTTGACCTGCCATTTGAGTTCTGTTATACTCACAGACACCATTCAAACAGTTTTAGAAAATTTAGGGTGTTTTCTATCCATATGTAATAAGTATATGCATATTCTAGTTACTGAGTAGGAGTGGTAACCAGATTAAATCGGGTATGTTTTTTATCCAGCCGTGTCAATGCTGCCCCCTAGCCCTAACAGGTTAATTACCAAATTGAGCCGGTCGGTCACATTTGAGAGTGAGGGAGATATATAACATTTTGCATAAAAAAACATGATTTTTGTCTCTGAAATGAAACCATCAAGTGATAGATTTTAAACAAATCCTTGTCTGTGAGAGATGTAATAATTAATACATAATTTCTTTAAACAATAAAAGCTAATTTCTGTAAAGTGATATGTTGCGTTTTGGAACTCTTCTTATGTTTCCCATCTGAGATCAGAGTAGATGAGAGATGTAATGTTTGTCTCTGTTGTGTTGAAGCCCAATCAAGCAGAAGAGACCAGCCTCCCCTGTTCCCAGCTGTGTGTCCATGAAGAGTGACCAGTCTATGGAACCTCCTATAGTGTTTAGAGAGGGAGACTTTTCTACTGAACAAAGGTAAGAAGAACTCATGGGTCATGGTCAGTGAGTTAAACAACACTGTCTCTAGTCATTTCTCCTCTCCCATTTTCCCATTTCTTTTGGTTGTTTTCATAATCCATAGGCTAATCCTTTAGTCCATTTTGATAGTGCTAAAACAATATTAAACAAACACCACATTCCCTGTGTGTGTTTGTGTGTGTGTGTGTGTGTGTGTGTGTGTGTGTGTGTGTGTGTGTGTGTGTGTGTGTGTGTGTGTGTGTGTGTGTGTGTGTGTGTGTGTGTGTGTGTGTGTGTGTGTGTACTGTAATCTCATGTTTTGTCCACAGAAACCAACAGGAGAGATCAGAGTCAGAGATTCTCAGTGGTCAGTCTTCCCAGAGTCATCAAACAGACCTGGACTCTATATTCAGTGTATGTGGTCCTGTTATGAACATTTGATTTTGTTGACCTCAAGTAAAGTTGATCTGTCAATTATTCATTAATGTGTTAATGAGAAATAATTTCTTCTCTTGATTAACTTATTTACTTGATTTATTTTAGTTGCTTGAAGAGAAAATTATGACATTTGTGAAGAACGAGCTGAAGATGTTCAAGAGGATTCTTAGTCCAGAACTCCCAGAAGGCTTTGAGAGTCAGAAGCAGGATGAGGAAGTGGTGGATGCTGAAGATGAGAAGCAGGAGAGCAGTGCCAGAGAGGGAGCTCTGAAGATCACACTGCACGTCCTGAGGAAAATGAACCAGAAGGAGCTTGCTGACACACTGGAGAACTGTAAGATATGTCTGCCTCATGTTGAATGATGTTTTATAACATTTAAAAGCTGTGGCTAAAGTACAGCTAAAGTAGCTGTGTAACTCAATGATATTGTAGCAGCCTTAACACAACACCTAGTGGCCTCATCAAGTAGCAGAAGGGATGTGTTGTGTTGATTAATTTAGAGAGAGAGACAGAGACAGAGAGACAACATTAATAATACCATCAATTACACCAATAATATTATAATCAGTCACACCAGTCTGTAATGCATTATGAAAACATTTATACAGACAGTTAAGAGAATAAATGATTATAATTTAAAATGTTATAACAGTCCTACAATACTGTAGACATTAAAACAGATGTAATATTAATATCCTCTGTGTTATTTCTAGATTCAGATGATCCTGCTGTCATTTGCCAACGTGAACTCAAATCTAATCTAAAGAAGAAGTTTCAATGTGTATTTGAGGGGATCGCTAAACAAGGAAACCCAACACTTCTCAATAAGATCTACACAGAGCTCTACATCACAGAGGGAGGAACAGGACAGGTCAATAATGAACATGAGCTGAGACAGATTGAGACAACAACCAGGAAACAAGCAAGACCAGAGACTGCAATCAAATGTAACGACATCTTCAAACCCTTAACTGGACAAGACAAACATATCAGAACTGTGCTGACAAAGGGTGTCGCTGGCATTGGAAAAACAGTCTCTGTGCAGAAGTTCATTCTGGACTGGGCTGAAGGAAAAGCAAATCAGGATGTTCAATTTGTATTTTCATTCCCTTTTCGGGAGCTGAATTTGATGAAAGGGGACAAACACACTTTGATTGAACTTCTCAATCACTTCTCAATGGAAATCAAACAATCAAGAATCTCCAATTACGACAAGTACAAAGTTCTGTTCATCTTTGATGGTCTGGATGAGTGCCGACTGCCCCTAGACTTCCAGAAGAACAAGATCTGTTGTGACGTCACAGAGTCAACCTCAGTGGATGTTCTGCTGACAAATCTCATCAAGGGAAATCTGCTTCCCTCTGCTCTCATCTGGATAACTACCCGACCTGCAGCAGCCAATAAGATCCCTTCAGGGTGTGTTGACCAGGTGACAGAGGTACGAGGGTTCAATGACCCACAGAAGGAGGAGTACTTCAGGAAGAGATTCGGTGATGAGGACCTGGCCAGCAGAATCATCTCACACATAAAGACATCAAGGAGCCTCCACATCATGTGCCACATTCCAGTCTTCTGTTGGATTTCTGCAACAGTCCTCGAACACATGCTGAAACATAAGACAGAAGAGATGCCCAAGACTCTGACTGAGATGTACACACACCTTGTGGTGTTTCATACCACACAGAAGAATGAAAAGTATCTTGGGAAAGAAGAGACAGGTTCACACTGGAATAAAGAGAGCATTCTGTCACTGGGAAAACTGGCTTTTCAACAGCTAGTGAAGGGCAATCTGATTTTCTATGAAAAAGACCTGAAAGAGGCTGGCATTGATGTCAATGAAGCCTCTGTGTACTCAGGATTGTGCACACAGCTCTTTAAAGAGGAATGTGTTCTGTACCAAGACAAGGTGTACTGCTTCGTTCATCTGAGCATTCAGGAGTTTCTGGCTGCTGTGTATGTGTTCCTCTCATTCATCAACAACAATGAGAATCTCATGGACAAACAGCAAACAAAGTCCAGTATATTTTCTCTGCTGTACAGAGACAAGTCTGAAGTTACTGTCTACAAGAGTGCTGTGGATAAAGCCTTACAAAGTGAGATGGGAAACCTGGACCTGTTCCTCCGCTTCCTTCTGGGCCTCTCACTGGAGTCCAATCAGAAGCACTTACGAGGTCTACTGACAAAGACAAGAAGCAGCTCACAGAGCCATGAAGAGACAGTCAAGTACATCAAGAAGAAGATCAGGGAGAATCCCTCTCCAGAGAGGAGCATCAATCTGTTCCACTGTCTGAATGAACTGAATGACCATTCTCTAGTGGAGGAGATCCAAAGCTACCTGAGCTCAGGAAGTGTCTCAAAACCCAACCTGTCACCTGCACAGTGGTCAGCTCTGGTCTTTGTGTTGCTGACTTCAGAAAAGGAGCTGGATGTGTTTGACCTGAAGAAATACTCCAGATCAGAGGAAGGTATTCTGAGGCTGCTGCCAGTGGTCAAAGCCTCCAGAGCTGTTCTGTGAGTAAATAAAATGACATATAAGAAGTATTCATCAGGAAGAAATATTATGTTTAGTGAAAAATATGTATTATAATATGTATGTTGAAAAACATATTGAATAAATGCATTGATGGAAGATGAATCTATATGTTGTTTGGGAATATGAACCAAATGCATCTACCGCTGTCCTTCTATACTACTGGTGTTAAATTAACAGTGTGTTTGTGAAGTCATGATGATCTCGTTGCAGGCTGTCAGGCTGTGGAGTCACAAAGAAAGGCTGTGCTTCTCTGGTCTCAGCTCTGAAGTCAAACCCCTCACACCTGAGAGAGCTGGACCTGAGTAACAATGACCTGAAGGATTCAGGAGTGAAGCTGCTCTCTGCTGGACTGGGGAATCCCCACTGCAGACTGGAGACTCTGAGGTCAGTATTCCTGTAGTTGGTCAACAAGTGATAACTGTTCACCAGATCCACATGTGTTTACCAGACACACATAGTCCACACCATATGTGTTTGGACAGTGAAGCTTGCAGTTTTAAATGTGGTGCTATGTTCCAGCATTTTGGATTTGAGATAGAATGTTTCATATTAAGTGACAGTACAGAATGTCACCTTTTATTTGAGGGTATTTTCATACATAGCTGTGTTACTGTTAAGAAAGGAAAGCACTTTATGTATTTAGTTCTCCCATTTGAAAAAGTTGTACATATTCGGACAAATTCACTTATATTGTATTAAAGTTGTCATAAGTTTAGTATTTAAGTATTTAGTCCCATGTTCCATGCCTGCAGTGATTACATCAAGCTTGTGATTCTACAAACTTTGCTTTCGTTGTAAAGCCTTTTTGAAATTGGACAATGTGGTTAGATAAAGGAGAGTCTTGTCTTTAAAATGGTGTAAAATAGTCATATGTTTGAACAATTGAAGTTTGGGGATTTTTGAGGACTTTGTAATTCGTGCCACACCCTATCATTGGATATTGGAGCGGTGTTCCGCTAGCGGAACATGTAGATGTAAGAGGTTTTAAGAGTGTGCTCCTAATCTCAGCTCGTTACCTGTATAAAAGACACCTGGGAGCCAGAAATCTTTCTGATTGAGAGGGGGTCAAATACTTATTTCCCTCATTAAAATGCAAATCAATTTATAACATTTTTGACATGCGTTTTTCTTGATTTTTTTGCTGTTATTCTGTCTCTCACTGTTCAAATAAACCTACCATTAAAATTATAGACTGATCATTTCTTTGTCAGTGGGCAAACGTACCAAATCAGCAGGTGATCAAATTCTTTTTTCCCCCACTGTACTTCCCACCACTGCGACCTGTACGCTCTCATTGTCTGGCCCTCGCTTGATACTCGTTGCTAAACCCACTGGCTCCAGGTCATTTACAAGACCCTGCTAGGTAAAGTCCCCCCTTATCTCAGCTCACTGGTCACCATAGCAGCACCCACCTGTAGCACGCGCTCCAGCAGGTATATCTCTCTGGTCACCCCCAAAGCCAATTCCTCCTTCGGCCACCTCTTCTTCCAGTTCTCTGCTGCCAATGACTGGAACGAACTACAAAAATCTCTAAAACTGGAAACACTTATCTCTCTCACTAGCTTTAAGCACCAGCTGTCAGAGCAGCTCACAGATTACTGCACCTGTACATTGCCCATCTATAATTTAGCCCAACTACCTCTTCCCCTACTGTATTTATTTATTTAGCTCCTTTGCACCCCATTATTTCTATTTCTACTTTGCACTTTCTTCCACTGCATATCTACCATTCCAGTGTTTTACTTGCTATATTGTATTTACTTTGCCACCATGGCCTTTTTTTGCCTTTACCTCCCTTATTTCACTTCATTTGCTCACATTGTATATAGACTTATTTTTCTACTGTATTATTTACTGTATGTTTGTGTAATACCCTTGTTTGAACCAAGTATTGAGTTTATTTGTTATAATTAATTGGTATTATATTTAAAAGATGATTGAATTGCTCCTAAACTGTAATGTTGTTAATGCATTATGCTTTTTGAAGAAATATTTATTTAATGTATAAGTGAATAGTTTGTTTTACTTTGAAGTTTACGTTTTGACCAATAAGGTCGCTTGTTAAGTTGTGGCCAATGGGAGTTGACCTGGTTAACGGGAGGGGAAAAGACGTTGATGAAAGGATGGACGTTTTACCTCAGGACGGTTGGTGAAGAAAAATTATAAAAGAAGACGACAGAACTACAACAAAACCCATAGCTACTAAGACATGAAGGGAAATACATGTTTTATTTAATAAAAGAGTTGTTATAATTTAGTTAAAACTTAGTAAAGACTGAAGCTACCGTCTCGTTGTGGAGGTATTAGCCAGCCTAGAGGTTAGCCTAGCATCGTGTGACACCGGGAGATAATTGCTTGGGAAGCTTAACGAGTTCGTGTTGCCATGGGGATATCGGTTACGGCTAAGGAGTACTGTCTGCATGGGTAGCTGTGCTTGCCTCGGACTTGGTGAGGAAACCTGCATGGAACTGCCATACTTCGCTGAGGGAATATCTACCAAGTAGTGAGTAACCACAATGTGAGGTGGTTAATTTGGACACGGGTTGTGCACGACTCAATGGGGTTTATTTTTTTTATTTCTTTTGATTTTGTGTCTGAACATGTATTTGTGTTTGAAAATGTTTTAATACACATATGGAACGTTATGTATGTTGCCTTGGTGGAGCCATTAATTGTTTCAATTTAATGCATGGGATGGTTTATCCTGATTCAATAACAGAATCCTAGAATCATTTCATCTGAAGTCATAACCCTAGATAGTTTACAATAGGAATTCTTATTGGAGATGTCCTTCTCACCTAACATCCCATGCTGCTGAGATACTCTACATATGTTAATATTGTGACAGTCATATTCAAGCCTGGTGAGAGGGTTACATTTGTTTAACTCCATGTGTAACTCTGTGTTGTTATATGTGTCGAACTGCTTTGCTTTATATTGGCCAGGTCGCAATTGTAAATGAGAACTTGTTCTCAACTTGCCTACCCGGTTAAATAAAGGTGAAATAAATAAATAGGTAATGGTGAGAGGTTAGCATGTTTTGTTGTAGCCTCTGTTATTGGTAATGGTGAGAGGTTAGCATGTTTTGTTGTAGCCTCTGTTATTGGTAATGGTGAGAGGTTAGCATGTTTTGTTGTAGCCTCTGTTATTGGTAATGGTGAGAGGTTAGCATGTTTTGTTGTTGCCTCTGTTATTGGTAATGGTGAGAGGTTAGCATGTTTTGTTGTAGCCTCTGTTATTGGTAATGGTGAGAGGTTAGCATGTTTTGTTGTAGCCTCTGTAACTTTCTCTCTCATTATTATTCATGATTCATTCATGATTTGTATTAATCATGTTATCAGGATTCATTTAGTAGTGTTTAGAAACATGTTATCTACTCACTTAGACAGAAAATTCTCCAGTCATCATCCACCATTTTATTATTGGGCAAAACACAACCAAAACAAACTGCAAATGTGACCAACAAGTTTACAACCAAACACTAATCTTTTGACTACTTTAATACGACATAAATGAATTGGTCAGAATACTTATGACTTCTTCAAATAGGGGGACTAGATACATAAAGTGCTTTCATTTTTCTAAATGGTGAAACAGATATGTATGAAAATATCCTCATATAAAAGGTGGCATTATATACTGTCACCTAATATGAAAAATTTGATCTGAAATCCAAAATGTTGGAGTTTAGAGCCATATTTAAAATGTTATCTTCACTGTCAAAATAGATATGGTGTGGACTGTATACTCAATACAATCTAAATCTGATACCTCACTGTCTGTCTTTTGACTGATACTGCTTTTAAACTGGTCTGGTCAGTCTACTCAAATATTTGTACTATACATGTTTCTATCTGCAGGCAAAACTTTGATAATTTGTAATTTCTAATATGATACCTTAATTTCTGAATAGATATGGCAGGTTTCATGACTGATATATCTGAATATGTTGAAGAAATATACTGCCACTATTTTCACCACCAAAGAATAGCAGTGTGGTTTTAATATGATTTGACTCTTTGCAGGCTGTCAGGCTGTCTAGTCACAGAGGAAGGCTGTGCTTCTCTGGTCTCAGCTCTGTGGTCAAACCCAACACATTATTTGTAAATGGGTAACAGCGTAAACAGAGAAAGCTAAGCGTATCATTTTAATACAACCTGTCTGTCATTGTATTTCTTCTGTGTTGGCAGACTCACTGGCAGTAAACTCACAGACACATCCTGTAAAGTGTTGGCCTCAGTTCTCAGTTCAAACCACTCACACCTGAGAGAGCTGGACCTGAGTAACAATGACCTGAAGGATTCAGGAGTGGAGCTGCTCTCTGTTGGACTGGGGGATCCACACTGCAGACTGGAGACTCTAAGGTCAGAATTCCTGTAGTTGGTCAACAAGTGTTTTGTTGTAGTCTCTGTTATTGGTAATGGTGAGAGGTTAGCATGTTTTGTTGTAGCCTCTGTTATTGGTTATGGTGAGAGGTTAGCATGTTTTGTTGTAGCCTCTGTTATTGGTAATGGTGAGAGGTTAGCATGTTCTGTTGTAGCCTCTGTTATTGGTAATGGTGAGAGGTTAGCATGTTCTGTTGTAGCCTCTGTTTTTGGTAATGGTTAGTATGTTTTGTTGAAGCCACTGTTATTGGTAATGGTGAGAGGTTAGCATGTTTTGTTGTAGCCTCTGTTATTGGTAATGGTGAGAGGTTAGCATGTTTTGTTGTATCCTCTGTTATTGGTAACGGTGAGAGGTTAGTATGTTTTGTTGAAGCCTCTGTTCATTTTAATGGTGAGAGGTTAGCATGTTTGTTGAAGCCTCTGTTATTGGTAATGGTGAGAGGTTAGCATGTTTTGTATCCTCTGTTAATGGTAATGGTGAGAGGTTAGCATGTTTTGTTGTATCCTCTGTTATTGGTTATGGTGAGAGGTTAGCATGTTTGTTGTAGCCTCTGTTAATGGTGAGAGGTTAGCATGTGTTGTTGTAGCCTCTGTTATTGGTAATGGTGAGAGGTTAGCATGTTTTGTTTTAGCCTCTGTTATTGGTAATGGTGAGAGGTTAGCATGTTTTGTTGTAGCCTCTGTTATTGGTAATGGTGAGAGGTTAGCATGTTTTGTTGTAGCCTCTGTTATTGGTAATGGTGAGAGGTTAGCATGTGTTGTTGTAGCCTCTGTTAATGGTGAGAGGTTAGCATGTGTTGTGGTAGCCTCTGTTATTGGTAATGGTGAGAGGTTAGCATGTTCTGTTGTAGCCTCTGTTAATGGTGAGAGGTTAGCATGTGTTGTTGTAGCCTCTGTTAATGGTAATGGTGAGAGGTTAGCTTGTTTTGTTGTAGCCTCTGTAACTTTCTCAATCATTATTATTCATGATTCATTCATTATTTGTATTAATCATGTTATCATCAGGATTAATTTAATTGTGTTTAGAAACATGTTATCTACTCACTTAGACAGAAAATTATCCAGTCATCATCCACCATTTTATTATTGGGCATAACACAACCAAAACAAACTGAAAATGCAACCAACTAGTTTACAACCAAACACTAATCTTTTGACTACTTTAACACACTATAAGTGAATTTGTCAAAATACTTATGACTTCTTTAAATAGGGGGACTAGATACATAAAGTGCTTTCATTTCTAAACGGTGAAACAGATATGTATGAAAATATCCTCAAATAAAAGGTGACATTATATACTGTCACCTCATATGAAACATTTGATCTGAAATCCAAAATGTTGGGAGTTTAGAGCCACATTTAAAATTTTATCTTCACTGTCAAAATAGATATGGTGTGGACTGTATACTCAATACAATCTAAATCTGATACCTCACTGTCTGTCTTTTGACTGATACTGTTTTTAAACTGGTCTGGTCAGTCTACTCAAATATTTGTACTATACATGTTTCTATCTGCAGGCAAAACGTTGATAATTTGTCATTTATAATATGATACATTAATTTATGAATAGATATGGCAGGTTTCATGACTGATATATCTGAATATGTTGAAGAAATATACTGCCACTATTTTCATCACCAAAGAATAGCAGTGTGATTTTAATATGATTTGACTCTTTGCAGGTTGTTAGGCTGTCTAGTCACAGAGGAAGGCTGTGCTTCTCTGGTCTCAGCTCTGAGGTTAAACCCCTCACACCTGAGAGAGCTGGACCTGAGTAACAATGACCTGAAGGATTCAGGAGTGAAGCTGCTCTCTGCTGGACTGGAGGATCCACACTGCAGAATGGAGACTCTGAGGTCAGTATTCCTGTAATTGGTCAACAAGTGATAACTGTTCACCAGATCCACATGTGTTTACCAGGTACACATAGTCCACACCACATGTGTTTGGACAGTGAAGATTACAGTTTTAAATATGGTTGTGTTTTAGATTACATTTTTCCTAATAGTAACTTAATGGTGAATAATGTCCTGTCATTTTGGAGTCACTTCACTTGTATTGTCAGTAAGAATAGAACATGTTTCTGAACACTTCTACATTCATGTGGATGCTACCATGATTATGAATAATCAGGACTGAATCGTGAATAATGAGGAATGAGCCTCTGTTATTGGTAATGGTGAGAGGTTAGCATGTTTTGTTGTAGCCTCTGTTATTGGTAATGCTGAGAGGTTAGCATGTTTTGTTGTAGCATCTGTTATTGGTAATGGTGAGAGGTTAGCATGTTTTGTTGTAGCCTCTGTTATTGGTAATGGTGAGAGGTTAGCATGTTTTGTTGTAGCCTCTGTTATTGGTAATGGTGAGAGGTTAGCATGTTTTGTTGTAGTCTCTGTTATTGGTAATGGTGAGAGGTTAGCATGTTTTGTTGCAGCCTCCGTTATTGGTAATGGTGAGAGGTTAGCATGTTTTGTTGTAGTCTCTGTTTTTGGTAATGGTGAGAGGTTAGTTAGCATGTTTTGTTGTAGCCTCTGTTATTGGTAATGGTGAGAGGTTAGCATGTTTTGTTGTAGCCTCTGTTATTGGTAATGGTGAGAGGTTAGCATGTTTTGTTGTAGCCTCTGTAACTCTCTCACTCATTATTATTCATGATCTTTCTCAATCATGGCAGTCACAGGCTTGATGTAGTCATTGCAGTCAAAGAATATGGGACCAAATACTAAACTTTAGATTATTTTAATACACTATGAGTTAATTGGTCAGAATACTTATGACTTATTCAAATAGGGGGACTAGCTACATAAAGTGCTTTCATTTTTCTAAATGGTGAAACATATGTATGAAAATATCCTCAAATAAAAGGTGACATTATATACTGTCACCTCACATGAAACATTTGATCTGAAATCCAAAATGTTGGAGTTTAGAGCCACATTTAAAATGTTATCTTCACTGTCAAAATAGATATGGTGTGGACTGTATACTCAATACAATCTAAATCTGATACCTCACTGTCTGTCTTCTGACTGATACTGCTTTTAAACTGGTCTGGTCAGTCTACTCAAATATTTGTATTATACATGTTTCTATCTGCAGGCAAAACTTTGATAATTTGTCATTTATAATATGATACATTAATTTCTGAATAGATATGGCAGATTTCATGACTGATATATCTGAATATGTTGAAGAAATATACTGCCACTATTTTCACCACCAAAGAATAGCAGTGTGGTTTTAATATGATTTGACTCTTTGCAGGCTGTCAGGCTGTCTAGTCACAGAGGAAGGCTGTGCTTCTCTGGTCTCAGCTCTGAAGTCAAACCCAACACAGTATTTGTTAACGGGTAACAGCGTAAACAGAGAATGCTAAGCGTATCATTTTAATACAACCTGTCTGTCATTGTATTTCTTCTGTGTTGGCAGACTCACTGGCTGTAAACTCACAGACACATCCTGTAAAGTGTTGGCCTCAGTTCTCAGTTCAAACCCCTCACACCTGAGAGAGCTGGATCTGAGTAACAATGACCTGAAGGATTCAGGAGTGAAGCTGCTCTCTGCTGGACTGGAGGATCCACACTGCAGACTGGAGACTCTGAGGTCAGTATTCCTGTAGTTGGTCAACAAGTGATAACTGTTCACCAGATCCACATGTGTTTACCAGACACACATAGTCCACACCACATGTGTTTGGACAGTGAAGCTTACAGTTTTAAATATGGTTGTGTTTTAGATTTAAAAAAATCCTAATAGTAACTTAATGGTGAATAATGTCCTTTCATTTTGGAGTCACTTCACTTGTATTGTCAGTAAGAATAGAAGATGTTTCTGAACACTTCTACATTCATGTGGATACTACCATGATTATGAATAATCAGGAATTAATCGTGAATAATGAGGAATGAGCCTCTGTTATTGGTAATGGTGAGGTTAGCATGTTTTGTTGTAGCCTCTGTTATTGGTAATGGTGAGAGGTTAGCATGTTTTGTTGTAGCCTCTGTTATTGGTAATGGTGAGAGGTTAGCATGTTAATCCAGTCATCATCCACCATTTTATTATTGAATTAGTCAGAATACTTATGACTTCTTCAAATGGGGGGACTAGATACATAAAGTGCTTTCATTTTTCTAAATGGTGAAACAGATATGTATGAAAATATCCTCAAATAAAAGGTGACATTATATACTGTCACCTCATATGAAACATTTGATCTGAAATCCAAAATGTTGGAGTTTAGAGCCACATTTAAAATGTTATCTTCACTGTCAAAATAGATATGGTGTGGACTGTATACTCAATACAATCTAAATCTGATACCTCACTGTCTGTCTTTTGACTGATACTGCTTTTAAACTGGTCTGGTCAGTCTACTCAAATATTTGTACTATACATGTTTCTATCTGCAGGCAATACTTTGATCATTTGTCATTTTTAATGATGATATATTAATTTACGAATAGATATGGAAGGTTTCATATGTTGTAAAATTATACTGCCACTATTTTCACCACCAAAGAATAGCAGTGTGGTTTTAATATGATTTGACTCTTTGCAGGCTGTCAGGCTGTCTAGTCACAGAGGAAGGCTGTGTTTCTCTGGTCTCAGCTCTGTGGTCAAACCCAACACATTATTTGTAAACGGGTAACAGCATAAACAGGGAAAGCTAAGCGTATCATTTTAATATTACCTGTCTGTCATTGTATTTCTTCTGTGTTGGCAGACTCACTGGCTGTAAACTCACAGACACATCCTGTAAAGTGTTGGCCTCAGTTCTCAGTTCAAACCCCTCACACCTGAGAGATCTGGACCTGAGTAACAATGACATGAAGGATTCAGGAGTGGAGCTGCTCTCTGCTGTACTGGGGAATCCCCACTGTAAACTGGAGACTCTGAGGTCAGTATTCCTGTAGTTGGTCAACAAGTGATAACTGTTCACCAGATCCACATGTGTTTACCAGACACACATAGTCCACAGCATATGTGTTTGGACAGTGAAGCTTACCGTTTTAAATGTGGTGCTATGCTCCAGCATGTTGGATTTGAGATAGAATGTTTCATATTAAGTGACAGTACAGAATGTCACCTTTTATTTAAAGGTATTGATACATATACAGTCGTGGTGAAAAGTTTTGAGAATGACATAAATAATTTTTTTCACAAAGTCTGCTGTTTCAGTGTCTTTAGATATTTTTGTCAGATGTTACTATGGAATACTGAAGTATAATTAGAAGCATTTCATAAGTGTCAAAGGCTTTTATTGACAATTACATGAAGTTGAAGCAATGAGTCAATATTTGCAGTGTAGACCCTTCTTTTTCAAGACCTCTGCAATCCGCCCTGACATGCTGTCAATTAACTCCTGGGCCACATCCTGACTGATGGCAGTCCATTCTTGCATAATTAATGCTTGGAGTTTGTCAATGTTTATATCAATATCAATGTTTTGTTCCCAGAGCCACTTAGTTATCACTTTTGCCTTATGGCAAGGTGCTCCATCATGCTGGAAAAGGCATTGTTCGTCACCAAAATGTTCCTGGATGGTTGGAAGAAGTTGCTCTCGGAGGATGTGTTGGTACCATTCTTTATTCATGGCTGTGTTCTTAGGCAAAATTGTGAGTGAGCCCACTCCCTTGGCTGAGAAGCAACCCCACACATGAATGGTCTCAGGATGCTTTACTGTTGGCATGACACAGGACTGATGGTAGCGCTCACCTTGTCTTCTCCGGACACGCTTTTTTCCGGATGCCCCAAACAATCGGAAAGGGGATTCATCAGAGAAAATGACTTTACCCCAGTCCTCAGCAATCCAATCCCTGTACCTTTTGCAGAATATCAGTCTGTCCCTGATGTTTTTCCTGGAGAGAAGTGGCTTCTTTGCTGCCCTTCTTGACACCAGGCCATCCTCCGAAAGTCTTCGCCTCACTGTGCGTGCAGATGCTCTCACACCTGCGTGCTGCCATTCTGAGCAAGCTCTGTGCTGGTGGTGCCCCGATCCTGCAGCTGAATCAACTTTAGGAGACGGTCCTGGCGTTTGAAGGACTTTCTTGGGCGCCTTGAAGCCTTCTTCACAACAATTGAACCGCTCTCCTTGAAGTTCTTGATGATCCAATAAATGGTTGATTTAGGTGCAATCTTACTAGCAGCAAAATCCTTGCCTGTGAAGCCCTTTTTGTGCAAAGCAATGATGACGACACGTGTTTCCTTGCAGGTAACCATGTTTGACCGAGGAAGAACAATGATTCCAATCACCACCCTCCTTTTGAAGCTTCCAGTCTGTTATTCAAACTCAATCAGCATGACAGAGCGATCTCCAGCTTTGTCCTCGTCAACACTCACACCTGTGTTACCGAGAGAATCACTGACATGATGTCAGCTGGTACTTTTGTGGCAGGGCTGAAATGCAGTGGAAATGTTTTTTGGGGGATTCAGTTCATTTGCATGGCAAAGAGGGACTTGGCAATTATTTGCAATTCATCTGATCACTCTTCATAACATTCTGGAGTATACGCAAATTGCCATCATACAAACTGAGGCAGCAGACTTTGGGAAAATTAATATTTGTGTCATTCTCAAAACTTTTGGCCAAGACTGTATTTTTTACCGTTTAGATTTGAAAGCACTTTATGCATCTAAACTCAGCAAAAAAAGAAACATCCCTTTTTCAGGACCATGTCTTTCAAAGATAATTCGTAAAAATTCAAATAACTTCACAGATCTTTATTGAAAAGGGTTTAAGCACTGTTTCCCATGCTTGTTCAATGAACCATAAACAATTCATGAACATGCATTTGTGGAATGGTCGTTAAGACACTAACAGCTTACAAACGGTAGGCAATGAAGGTCACAGTTATGAAAACTTAGGACACTAAAGAGGCCTTTCTACTGACTCTGAAAAACACCAAGAAAGATGCCCAGGGTCCCTGCTCATCTGCGTGAACGTGCCTTAGGCATGCTGCAATGAGGCATGAGAACTGCAGATGTGGCCAGGGCAATAAATTACAATGTCCGTACTGTGAGACGCCTAAGACAGCGCTACAGAGAGACAGGACGGACGGCTGATCATCCTCGCAGTGGCAGAAAATGTGTAACAACACCTGCGCAGTATCGGTACATCTGAACATCACACCTGCAGGACAGGTACAGGATGGCAACAACTGCCCGAGTTACACCAGGAATGCACAATTCCTCCATCAGTGCTCAGACTGTCCGCAACAGGCTGAGAGAGGCAGGACTGAGGGCTTGTAGACCTGTTGTAAGGCAGGTCCTCACCAGACCTCACCGGCAACAACGTCGCCTATGGGCACAAACCCACCGTCGCTGGACCAGACAGGACTGGCAAAAAGTGCTCTTCACTGACGAGTCGTGGTTTTGGCTCACCAGGGGTGATGGTCGGATTCGCGTTTATCGTCGAAGGAATGAGCGTTACACCGAGGTCTGTACTCTGGAGCGGGATCGATTTGGAAGTGGAGGGTCCGTCATGATCTGGGGCGGTGTGTTACAGCATCACCGAACTGAGCTTGTTGTCATTGCAGGTAATCTCAACGCTGTGCGTTACAGGGAAGACATCCTCCTCCCTCATGTGGTACCCCTCCTGCAGGCTCATCCTGACATGACCCTCTAGCATGACAATGCCACCAGCCATACTGCTTGTTCTGTGTGTGATTTCCTGCAAGACAGGAATGTCAGTGTTCTGCCATGGCCAGCGAAGAGCCCGGATCTCAATCCCATTGATCAGGTCTGGGACCTGTTGGATCGGAGGGTGAGGGCTAGGGTCATCCCGCCCCCACTGAAATGTCGGGGAACTTACAGGTGCCTTGGTGGAAGAGTTGGGTAACATCTCACATCAAGAACTGGCAAATCTGGTGCAGTCCATGAGGAAGAGATGCACTGCAGTTCTTGATGCAGCTGGTGGCCACACCAGATACTGACTATTACTTTTGATTTTGACCCCCCCCTTTGTTCAGGGACACATTATTCCATTTCTGTGAGTCACATGTCTGTGGAACTTGTTCAGTTTATGTCTCAGTTGTTGAATGTTGTTATGTTCATACAAATATTTACACATGTTAAGTTTGCTGAAAATAAAAGCAAATGACAGTGAGAGGAGGTTTCTTTTTTGCTGAGTTTAGTTCTCCCATTTGAAGAAGTCTTAACCTCTCTAGGCTAGGCGGGACAAATTCATCCCACCTACGTAACAGCCACTGCTATCCTGTGGCGCGATTTTCAAAACCTTAAAAATCCTATTACTTCAATTTCTCAAACATATGACTATTTTACAGCCATTTAAAGACAAGACTCTCGTTAATCTAACCACACTGTCCGATTTCAAAAAGGCTTTACAACGAAAGCAAAACATTAGATTATGTCAGCAGAGTACCAAGCCAGAAATAATCAGACACCCATTTTTCAAGCCAGCATATAATGTCACCAAAACCCAGAAGACAGCTAAATGCAGCACTCACCTTTGATGATCTTCATCAGATGACAACCCTAGGACATTATGTTATACAATACATGCATGTTTTGTTCAATCAAGTTCATATTTATATCAAAAAACAGCTTTTTACATTAGCATGTGACGTTCAGAACTAGCATACCCCCCGCAAACTTCCGGGGAATTCACTAACATTTTACTAAATTACTCACGATAAACGTTCACAAAAAGCATAACAATTATTTTAAGAATTATAGATACAGACCTCCTCTATGCACTCGATATGTCCGATTTTAAAATAGCTTTTTGGTGAAAGCACATTTTGCAATATTCTAAGTACATAGCCCAGGCATCACGGGCTCGCTATTTAGACACCCGGCAAGTTTAGCACTCACCATAATCATATTTACTATTATAAAAGTTTGATTACCTTTTGTTGTCTTCGTCAGAATACACACCCAGGACTGCTACTTCAATAACAAATGTTGGTTTGGTCCAAAATAATCCATCGTTATATCCGAATAGCGGCGTTTTGTTCGTGCGTTCCAGACACTATCCGAAATAGTAAAGAAGTGTCGCGCGCATGGCGCAATTCGTGACAATAAAATTCTAAGTATTCCATTACCGTACTTCGAAGCATGTCAACCGCTGTTTAAAATCAATTTTTACGACATTTTTCTCGTAGAAAAGCGATAATATTCCGACAGGGAATCTCCTTTTCGGCAAACAGAGGAAAAAATCCCAAAGGCGGGGGCGGTCGGGGTCACGCGCATAAGCCAGTGTCCCTTGATCGGCCACTTGAGAAAGGCGATAATGTGTTTCAGCCTGGGGCTGGAAAGACGACATTCTGTTTTTTCCCGGGCTCTGAGAGCCTATGGAAGACGTGGGAAGTGTCACGTTAGAGCAGAGATCCTTAGTAAATGATAGAGATGGAAAACAAGTTCAAGAAATGATCAGACAGGCCACTTCCTGTAAAGGAATCTCTCAGGTTTTGACCTGCCATTTGAGTTCTGTTATACTCACAGACACCATTCAAACAGTTTTAGAAAATTTAGGGTGTTTTCTATCCATATGTAATAAGTATATGCATATTCTAGTTACTGGGTAGGAGTGGTAACCAGATTAAATCGGGTATGTTTTTTATCCAGCCGTGTCAATACTGCCCCCTATCCTAAACAGGTTAATTATTTGGAAAAATTAATTTAGTCAAAAGTTTAGTGATGTGTCCAATTTTCCATGCCTGCAATGATTATATCAAGCTTGAGATTCTACTAACTTGTTGAATGCATTTCCAGTTTGTCTTGGTTGTGTTTTGGATTATGTTTTTCCTAATAGAAACAGAATGGTGAATAATGTCCTGTCATTTTGGAGTCACTTCACTTGTATTGTCAGTAAGAATAGATGTTTCTGAACACTTCTACATTCATGTGGATGATACCATGATTATGAATAATCAGGAATTAATCGTGAATAATGAGGAATGAGGCTCTGTTATTGGTGATGGTGAGAGGTTAGCCTGTTTTGTTGTAGTCTCTGTTATTGGTAATGCTGAGAGGTTAGCATGTTTTGTTAAAGCCTCTGTTATTGGTAATGGTGAGAGGTTAGCATGTTTTGTTGTAACCTCTGTTATTGGTAATGGTGAGACGTTAGCATGTTCTGTTGTAACCTCTGTTATTGGTAATGGTGAGAGGTTAGCATGTTCTGTTGTAGCCTCTGTTATTGGTAATGGTGAGAGGTTAGCATGTTTTGTTGTAGCCTCTGTTCTTGGTAATGGTGAGAGGTTAGCATGTTTTGTTGAAGCCTCTGTTATTGGTAATGGTGAGAGGTTAGCATGTTTTGTTGTAGCCTTTGTTATTGGTAATGGTGAGAGGTTAGCATGTTCTGTTGTAACCTCTGTTATTGGTAATGGTGAGAGGTTAGCTTGTTTTGTTGTAACCGCTGTTATTGGTAATGGTGAGAGGTTAGCATGTTCTGTTCTAACCTCTGTTATTGGTAATGGTGAGAGGTTAGCTTGTTTTGTTGGAGCCTCTGTTATTGGTAATGGTGAGAGGTTAGCATGTTTTGTTGGAGCCTCTATTATTGGTAATGGTGAGAGGTTAGCTTGATTTGTTGTAACCGCTGTTATTGGTAATGGTGAGAGGTTAGCATGTTCTGTTGTAACCTCTGTTATTGGTAATGGTGAGAGGTTAGCTTGTTTTGTTGGAGCCTCTGTTATTGGTAATGGTGAGAGGTTAGCATGTTTTGTTGTAGCCTATGTTATTGGTAATGGTGAGAGGTTAGCTTGTTTTATTGGAGCCTCTGTTTTTGGTAATGGTGAGAGGTTAGCATGTTTTGTTGTAGCCTCTGTTATTGGTAATGGTGAGAGGTTAGCATGTTTTGTTGTAGCCTATGTTATTGGGAATGGTGAGAGGTTAGCATGGTTTGTTGTGGCCTCTGTTATTGGTAATGGTGAGAGGTTAGCATGTTTTGTTGAAGCCTCTGTTATTGGTAATGGTGAGAGAGTTTAGTATGTTTTGTTGTAGCCTCTGTTATTGGTAATGGTGAGAGGTTAGCATGTTCTGTTGTATCCTCTGTTATTGTTAATGGTGAGAGGTTAGCAGGTTTTGTTGTATCCTCTGTTATTGGTAATGGTGAGAGGTTAGCATGTTTTGTTGTAGCCTCTGTAACTCTCTCACTCATTATTATTCATGATCTTTCTCAATCATGGCAGTCACAGGCTTGATGTAGTCATTGCAGTCAAAGAATATGGGACCAAATAGAAAACTTTTGACTATTTTTAATACACTATGATTTAATTGGTCAGAAAACTTATGACTTCTTTAAATAGGGGGACTAGCTACATAAAGCGCTTTCATTTTTCTATATGGTGAAACAGATATGTATGAAAATATCCTCAAATAAAAGGTGACATATACTGTCACCTCATATGAAACATTTGATCTGAAATCCAAAATGTTGGAATTTAGAGCCACATTTAAAATGTTATCTTCACTGTCAAAATAGATATGGTGTGGACTGTATACTCAATACAATCTAAATCTGATACCTCACTGTCTGTCTTTTGACTGATACTGCTTTTAAACTGGTCTGGTCAGTCTACTGAAATATTTGTATTATACATGTTTCTATCTGCAGGCAAAACTTTGATAATTTGTAATTTATATTATGATACATTAATTTATGAATAGATATGGAAGGTTTCAGGACTGATATATCTGAACATTTAGAAAAAATATACTGCTACTATTTTCACCACCAAAGAATAGCAGTGTGATTTTAATATGATTTGACTCTCTGCAGGCTGTCAGGCTGTCTAGTCACAGGGGAAGGCTGTGCTTCTCTGGCCTCAGCTCTGAGGTCAAACCCCTCACACCTGAGAGAGCTGGACCTGAGCTACAATCACCCAGGAGACTCAGGAGTCAGACTGCTCTCTGCTGGACTGGAGGATCCACACTGCAGACTGGAGACTCTGAGGTCAGTATTCCTGTAGTTGGTCAACAAGTGATAACTGTTCACCAGATCCACATGTGTTTACCAGGCACACATAGTCCACACCATATGTGTTTGGACAGTGAAGCTTACAGTTTTACATTTGGTACTATACTCCAGCATTTTGGATTTGGAATAGCATGTTTCATATTAGGCGACAGTACAGAATGTCAATAGTAGTTAAGACAAACATTCTTACCACCACTTGGACAAAGGTGTGTGTGTGTGTGTTCAGGTGTATCCCTCAATGACTGTCTGTTTTTCTGCTTACCGCTACAGTGTGGAACATGGTGGAGAGTACACAATGAAACCTGGGCTTAGAAAATGTGAGTGTTGACTGCTGTGAAGAATATGACTAAGAGTCTTAATTGAAATTAACTCTATGGGCTAGGTGGGACGCTTGCCGTAACAGGTTGAGTCAAAGTCAAAGACCACCATCATTACTGACTTGGTCATATTAAATATCATCTGTAGTTCTACAGAAGCAGAAATCAGGGACACCAAAGTTTACAAAGAGTTGCTTTGACAATGTGTGTGTGTGTGTGTGTGTGTGTGTGTGTGTGTGTGTGTGTGTGTGTGTGAATAAGTGTGTTTTATATTACCATACAGTATAACCTGTTATGGCTAGGGGGCAGTATTTTCACGGCTGGATAAAAAACGTACCCGATTTAATCTGGTTACTACTCCTGCCCAGTAACTAGAATATGCATATAATTATTGCCTGTGGATAGAAAACACCCTAAAGTTTCTAAAACTGTTTGAATGGTGTCTGTGAGTATAACAGAACTCATATGGCAGGCAAAAACCTGAGAAGATTTCATGCAGGAAGTGGCCTGTCTGACAAGGTGTCGTTCTTCTTGTCTCTGTTTATTGAAGAGTGAGGATCTTAGCTGTCCCGTGACACTTCCTACGGCTGCCATAGGCTCTCAGAAGGCGGCAAAACGCTGAATCGTGGCTTTGCAGGCTCTGGCTGAAACAAAGTAGCGCGTTTGGGTAGTGGCTGGTTACAGTACTGTGAGACTCAGGCTCGTGCCCGCGTCGACCGAAAGCTTTGTTTTCTTTCCTCTGTTTAGCAAAATGGACATTCCCGGTCGGAATATTATAAAAAATTTCAGAGAAAAATAGCATAAAAATTGATTTTAAACAGCGGTTGACATGCTTCGAAGTACGGTAATGTAATATTTAGATTTTTTTTGTCACGAATTGCGCCATGCGCGCGACCCTTTACCATTCGGATAGTGTCTGGGACGCACGAACAAAACGCCGCTATTCGGATATAACGATGGATTATTTTGGACCAAACCAACATTTGTTATTGAAGTAGCAGTCCTGGGAGTGCATTCTGATGAAGACAACAAAAGGTAATCAAACTTTTATAATAGTAAATCTGATATTGGTGAGTGCTAAACTTGCCGGGTGTCTAAATAGCTAGCCCGTGATGGCTGGGCTATGTACTTAGAATATTGCAAAATGTGCTTTCACCAAAAAGCTATTTTAAAATTGGACATATCGAGTGCATAGAGGAGTTCTGTATCTATAATTCTTAAAATAATTGTTATGCTTTTTGTGAACGTTTATCGTGAGTAATTTAGTAAATTGTTAGCAAATTCCCTGGAAGTTTGCGGGGGTATGCTAGTTCTGAACGTCACATGCTAATGTAAAAAGCAGTTTTTTGATATAAATATGAACTTGATTGAACAAAACATGCATGTATTGTATAACATAATGTCCTAGGGTTGTCATCTGATGAAGATCATCAAAGATTAGTGCTGCATTTAGCTGTCTTCTGGGTTTTTGTGATATTATATGCTAGCTTGAAAAATGGGTGTCTGATTATTTCTGGCTTGGTACTCTGCTGACATAATCTAATGTTTTGCTTTCGCTGTAAAGCCTTTTTGAAATCGGACAGTGTGGTTAGATAAAGGAGAGTCTTGTCTTTAAATAGCTGTAAAATAGTCATATGTTTGAAAAATTGAAGTTTTTGCATTTTTGAGGAATTTGTAATTCGCGCCACGCCTATCATTGGATATTGGAGCAGGTGTTCCGCTAGCGGAACGTCTAGATGTAAGAGGATAACATATGATCATTCAACAAGTCTCAAGTTACCTTAACTTCTCCTTTTGATACCTAGAAACATCTACATTAAATGAATTAGTGAAAAGTGAGTTAACATTCTAATGTGAATGATGATGATTTCTAATATTGTGTCTGGTTTCATCCATCAGATGTCTGTGATCTCACACTGGACCCAAACACAGTACACAGACGCCTCTCTCTGTCTGAGGAGAACAGAAAGGTGACATGTAGGAGAGAGGAGCAGCCGTATCCTGATCACCCAGAGAGATTTGAGGTCTGGGGACAGGTGCTGTGTAGAGAGGGTCTGACTGGGCGCTGTTACTGGGAGGTAGAGTGGAGTGGGAGAAGGGCTGGTATAGGAGTGACATATAAAGGAATCAGCAGGAGAGGAAATGACTGTCTGATTGGATACAATGACAAGTCCTGGAGTCTGTTCTGCTCTGACGACAGTTACACTGCCTGTCATAATAATAATCACACTATCATAGACGTCCCCCCCTCCAGCCCCCACAGAGTAGGAGTGTATCTGGACTGGTCAGCCGGCACTCTGTCCTTCTATAGAGCCTCCTCTGACACACTGACCCACCTGATCACATTCACCTCCACATTCAGTGAGCCCCTCTATCCAGGGTTTAGGGTTTGGTGGGACTCCTCAGTGTCCCTGAAATAATAACTGGACACACACACAAACACATTCTGGACACACACACACACACACACTGGACACACACACACACACTGGACACACACACACACACTGGACACACACACACACACTGGACACACACACACACTGGACACACACCTAAACACACACTGAACACACACACACTCACTGATCACAGACACTGGACACACACACACTGGACACACACACTGGTCACACACACACACTGGACACACACACTGGTCACACACACACACTGGGCACATACTCACACACTGAAACACACACACACACACACACTAAACACACACACACTGGACACACTCTGAACACACACACACTGGACACACACACACACACACTGGACACACACACACACACACACACTGGACACACACACACACACACTGGACACACACACACACACACACACACACACTGGAGACACACACTGGACACACTGGACACACACACACACACACTGGACACACTGGACACACACACACACACACTGGACACACTGGACACACACACACACTGGACACACTGGACACACACACACACTGGACACACTGGACACACACACTGGACACACACACACACACACACATACACACACACTCACTGGACACACACACACACACACACACTCACTGGACACACACACACACACTCACTGGACACACACACACTCACTGGATACACACACACACTCACTGGACACACACTCACTGGATACACACAAACACACTGGATACACACACAAACACACTGGATACACACACACACACACTGGATACACACACACACACACACACTGACACACACACAACTGACAAACACACACTGGACACTCGCACGTGTTAAATCAGTTTGTGGACCACAGGTTCTAGAACAGCTTCTATCCCAGTTCTATCTGCCTGTTAAATCAGTTTCTGGACCACAGGTTCTAGAACAGCTTCTATCCCAGTTCTATCTGCCTGTTAAATCAGTTTCTGGACCACAGGTTCTAGAACAGCTTCTATCCCAGTTCTATCTGCCTGTTAAATCAGTTTCTGGACCACAGGTTCTAGAACAGCTTCTATCCCAGTTCTATCTGCCTGTTAAATCAGTTTCTGGACCACAGGTTCTAGAACAGCTTCTATCCCAGTTCTATCTGCCTGTTAAATCAGTTTCTGGACCACAGGTTCTAGAACAGCTTCTATCCCAGTTCTATCTGCCTGTTAAATCAGTTTCTGGACCACAGGTTCTAGAACAGCTTCTATCCCAGTTCTATCTGCCTGTTAAATCAGTTTCTGGACCACAGGTTCTAGAACAGCTTCTATCCCAGTTCTATCTGCCTGTTAAATCAGTTTCTGGACCACAGGTTCTAGAACAGCTTCTATCCCAGTTCTATCTGCCTGTTAAATCAGTTTCTGGACCACAGGTTCTAGAACAGCTTCTATCCCAGTTCTATCTGTCTGTTAAATCAGTTTCTGGACCACAGGTTCTAGAACAGCTTCTATCCCAGTTCTATCTGCCTGTTAAATCAGTTTCTGGACCACAGGTTCTAGAACAGCTTCTATCCCAGTTCTATCTGCCTGTTAAATCAGTTTCTGGACCACAGGTTCTAGAACAGCTTCTATCCCAGTTCTATCTGCCTGTTAAATCAGTTTCTGGACCACAGGTTCTAGAACAGCTTCTATCCCAGTTCTATCTGCCTGTTAAATCAGTTTCTGGACCACAGGTTCTAGAACAGCTTCTATCCCAGTTCTATCTGCCTGTTAAATCAGTTTCTGGACCACAGGTTCTAGAACAGATTCTATCCCAGTTCTATCTGCCTGTTAAATCAGTTTCTGGACCACAGGTTCTAGAACAGCTTCTATCCCAGTTCTATCTGCCTGTTAAATCAGTTTCTGGACCACAGGTTCTAGAACAGCTTCTATCCCAGTTCTATCTGCCTGTTAAATCAGTTTCTGGACCACAGGTTCTAGAACAGCTTCTATCCCAGTTCTATCTGTCTGTTAAATCAGTTTCTGGACCACAGGTTCTAGAACAGCTTCTATCCCAGTTCTATCTGTCTGTTAAATCATCAACCTAAACTGTTGTCATCAGACTATTACAACATGACTGAACCTTTTGGGTTCCTTTTCTGATCTTTTACCACTTTGCATTTTTTATGATATATTTTACTGTTTGTGTTTGTACCACAGGAGGTTGGTGGGACCTTATTTAGGGAGGACAGGCTTGTAATGGCTGGAGTGGAATAAGTGGAATGGTATCAAACACGTGGTTTCCATGTGTTCCATTTCATTCACTCTGTTCCAGACATTATTATGAGCCGTCCTCCCCTCAGCAGCCTCCTCTGGTATGTACTGTCCTGTATGTGAGAGAGATCCAACAAGGAATTACAATGTATGTATTACTTTTAATACCTGCAAATGGCAAATAAACTACTGGAACTCCTTATGAATGTCTGCAGCCGACAAGAGGTGAAAATATTACCGGAATATTCTGCAAAATGTTGATGAAGACGTCACTCAATCCACCCAAAACAACATGCAGTCTTTCCACAAGACTCCCATGAAGTTATAGTGTGACGTTATGAGTCGACGTTAAAGTAACATTCTCACAACATACTGCACTTGTTTTATCCTGTTTTAGATGTATCCTCTGTTTAAACATTTAAACTCTTACAATAACACTGTTAAAATACCAATGTGATCATTTCTTGTCTTTTATGTTGGAAAAACAAATTGTACAATTATATGTGGACATACGCTCCATAGTTGAACAAGTATACATGGATATATTGTACTTTTCATAATAAAACATACTTGAAACAAGAAAAAGCATGTTAATTGTGAAAACAATTTTGTTATTGATTTTTACATTGCTTCTCCCTGTCTCATGTTGACGTTTGTCATGAATCTTGACCTGGAGGCAGAACTGTGCGATTTCCTCTAGATATGTCAGCTGCAAAGTCAGAATTGGCTGTGGAAAATGTTGTTTTATGGTCTTAATTTAAGGGAAGGATTAGCAGTGTGGTTGAGGTTGAGGTTAGGATTAAAATCTGATTGTATTACTTTGTGCCTGTGCCAGCTAGGGGATACTTTGCTGAACTGCCTCCAGGGCAAGATTCATGACAATAAATGCCAACCTGCCTCCAGGACAAGATTCATAACAATAAATGCCAACCTGCCTCCCAGTCGTCCCCTCCTTATCTTTACAAGACTGCAAAACATGCAAGCTAGTGATGTGGGGGTTCTCTCATAACCCTCAGTCCCCAGGTGGTAGATGGCAGGTTGAATAAAGAGAAGCTAGTGATGTGGGGGTTCTCTCATAACCCTCAGTCCCCAGGTGGGTAGATGGCAGGTTGAATAAATAGAAAACAATAGGCTACATAAAACAATCCATAAATGTATCATTATTATGTAATTAACACAAAACATTAAGGACACCTTTCTTTCCATGACAAACTGACCAGGCGTACCTCAATATTAGGAAGGTATCCTTAATATTTTGTCCAATCAGTGGCTCTGACCCTTTACGTAACAGTCAATCCTCTTTACCAGGAAACCTTCTTTAAATTTCCCCAAATGCTTCAACACTGATGCTCTCTCACAGCTGCTCCAGGGCCTCTTGGGTTGAGGAGTCATTCTCTTCTAACCTGATCACAGCTGCTCCAGGGCCTCTTGGGTTGAGGAGTCATTCTCTTCTAACCTGATCACAGCTGCTCCAGGACCTCTTGGGTTGAGGAGTCATTCTCTTCTAACCTGATCACAGCTGCTCCAGGGCCTCTTGGGTTGAGGAGTCATTCTCTTCTAACCTGATCACAGCTGCTCCATGGCCTCTTGGGTTGAGGAGTCATTCTCTTCTAACCTGATCACAGCTGCTCCAGGACCTCTTGGGTTGAGGAGTCATTCTCTTCTAACCTGATCACAGCTGCTCCAGGGTCTCTTGGGTTGAGGAGTCATTCTCTTCTAACCTGATCACAGCTGCTCCAGGGCCTCTTGGGTTGAGGAGTCATTCTCTTCTAACGTAATCACAGCTGCTCCAGGGCCTCTTGGGTTGAGGAGTCATTCTCTTCTAACCTGATCACAGCTGCTCCAGGACCTCTTGGGTTGAGGAGTCATTCTCTTCTAACCTGATCACAGCTGCTCCAGGACCTCTTGGGTTGAGGAGTCATTCTCTTCTAACCTGATCACAGCTGCTCCAGGGCCTCTTGGGTTGAGGAGTCATTCTCTTCTAACCTGATCACAAACAAAGACAAGATTCAAACAAATAAACATGATGGTCCAACATAATAGGGGGGGGGGGGTATAGGGAAGGTAGGGGAGAGGGGGGGGGTATAGGGAAGGTAGGGGAGAGGAGGGGGTATAGGGAAGGTAGGGGAGAGGAGGGGGTATAGGGAAGGTAGGGGAGAGAAGGGAGGGGGGTATAGGGAAGGTAGGGGAGAGGAGGGGAGTATAGGGAAGGTAGGGGAGAGGAGGGGGGTATAGTGAAGGTAGGGGAGAGGAGGGGGGACTTCCTCCATGTCAGGTAAGCAGCCTCCAAGTCTACCCTCACCAACTGACCAGACTGAGTGAGTTCTGAACATCCCTCTCTGTCCTCTGATACTGCGTCCAAGTCTTCTTGGGTCTTTCTGGTGTCTCTGTCTTGACTCTTTAGTGAGTTTTTTCAGTTCTTTCCCAGGCTGCCTGAAGAACACAAAAAGATGGCACATACATAAGAGTTATAAACTATCAAAATAAAGAGAATCCCACACTCCATATATAAACTCCCAGTAATTTATTGGGTATTTACCAACGTTTCAGCATCACTGTGCCTTCTTCAGGGTGATGTCATCAATACTTGAACCAGGTTATGTAGACAAACAGTGCAATTAGTGCAACCAATGACAATAGAGAGGGGTGTGTCATAATGATTAAGTTAATTACAATGAACTAATGAAACTGTTAAAAAAAACTATAGTTTATGGCATATTAAATATAAAAAAATAGTAGGGTATATTATATATATCCGGCTCTCCATGTAATCTGATTCATTATGATCTAGGATCAGGTCCCCCCTCTCCATGTAATCTGATTCATGATGATCTAGGATCAGGTCCCCCCTCTCCATGTAATCTGATTCATTATGATCTAGGATCAGGTCCCACCTCTCCATGTAATCTGATTCATTATAATCTAAGGTCAGGTCGCCCCTCTCCACGTAATCTGATTCATTATGATCTAGGATCAGGTCCCCCCCTCAGCATGTAATCTGATTCATTAAGATCTAGGAACAGGTCCCCCCTCTCCATGTAATCTGATTCATTATGATCAAGGATCAGGTCCCCCCTCCTCTCCATGTAATCTGATTCATTATGATCTAGGATCAGGTCCCCCTCTCCATGTAATCTGATTCATTATCATCTAGGATCAGGTCCCCCCTCTCCATGTAATCTGATTCATTATGATCTAGGATCAGGTCCCCCTCTCCACGTAATCTGATTCATTATGATCTAGGATCAGGTCCCTCCTCTCCATGTAATCTGACTCATTATGATATAGGATCAGGTCCCTCCTCTCCATGTAATCTGATTCATTATGATATAGGATCAGGTCCCCCCTCTCCATGTAATCTGATTCATTATGATCTAGGATCAGGTCCCACCTCTCCATGTAATCTGATTCATTATAATCTAAGATCAGGTCGCCCCTCTCCATGTAATCTGATTCATTATGATCTAGGATCAGGTCCCCCCCTCTCCATGTAATCTGATTCATTAAGATCTAGGAACAGGTCCCCCCTCTCCATGTAATCTGATTCATTATTATCTAGGATCAGGTCCCCCCTCCTCTCCATGTAATCTGATTCATTATGATCTAGGATCAGGTCCCCCCTCTCCATGTAATCTGATTCATTATGATCTAGGATCAGGTACCCCCTCTCCATGTAATCTGATTCACTATGATCTAGGATCAGGTCCCCCCTCTCCATGTAATCTGATTCATTATGATCTAGGATCAGGTCCCCCCCTCTCCATGTAATCTGATTCATTATGATCTAGGATCAGGTCCCCCCTCTCCATGTAATCTGATTCATTATGATCTAGGATCAGGTACCCCCTCTCCATGTAATCTGATTCACTATGATCTAGGATCAGGTCCCCCCTCTCCATGTAATCTGATTCATTATGATCTAGGATCAGGTCCCCCCCTCTCCATGTAATCTGATTCATTATGATCTAGGATCAGGTCCCCCCCGTCCATGTAATCTGATTCATTATGATCTAGGATCAGTCCCATCTCTCCATGTAATCTGATTCATTATGATATAGGATCTTTTTATTTTTATTATTTCACCTTTATTTAACCAGGTAGGCCAGTTTAGAATAAGTTCTCATTTACAACTGCGACCTGGCCAAGAATAAAGAAAAGCAGTGTGACAGAAACAACAACACAGAGTTACATGGCATAAACAAGCGTACAGTCAACACAACAGAAAAAAGAAAGTCTATATACAGTGTGTGCAAATGGCGTGAGGAGGTATGGCAATAAATAGGCCGTAGTAGCAAAGTAATGACAATTTAGCTGATTAACACTGGAGTGATAGATGAGCAGATGATGATGTGTAAGTAGAGATACTGGTGTGCAAAAGAGCAGCAAAGTAAATAAAAACAATATGGGGATGAGGTAGGTAGATTGGGTGGGCTATTTACAGATGGACTATGTACAGCTGCAGCGATCGGTTAGCTGCTCAGATAGCTGATGTTTAAAGTTAGTGAGGGAGCAATAAGTCTCCGCCTTCAGCGATTTTTGCAATTCGTTCCAGTCACTGGCAGCAGAGAACTGGAAGGAAAGGCGGCCAAAGGAGGTGTTGGCTTTGGGGAATGAACAGTGAGATGTACCTGCTGGAGCGCGTGCTACGGGTGGGTGTTGTTATCGTGACCAGTGAGCTGAGCTAAGGCGGAGCTTTACCTAGCATAGACTTATAAATGACCTGGAGCCAGTGGGTCTGACGACAAATATGTAGCGAGGGCCAGCCGACTAAAATGACCTGGGTTGCAATCATGAAAAAAAACTACCCGGCCTTCATGGTTTGACATTGAGAACATTGGGAGAGATGAGAGCTGACGTTTTAGTAAATGTGCAGATTACGTATCTCAGTCACAGACAAGAAGCTCAATTAACCTCTATGGGCTAGGTGGGACGCTAGCGTGCCACCCGTGGTGCACTCCATCAACAGCAGGTGCATTTCAAGAGCGGCAAATTTGAATCCAAATAAATGTCAAAATTCAAATTTTTCAAACATACAACTATTTTACACCCTTTGAAAGATAAACATCTCCTTAATCTAACCACGTTTTACGATTTCAAAAAGGTTTTACGGCGAAAGCATAAATTTAGAGTATGTTAGGACAGTATATTTTCAAGAGTTGTGTGTAATGTTTTGTCAATTCAAAGACAGGGTCACCAAAACCATAAAACCAGCTAAAATGATGCACTAACCTTTTACAATCTCCATCAGATGACACTCCTAGGACATTATGTTAGACAATGCATGCATTTTTAGTTCTATCAAGTTCATATTTATATCCAAAAACAGCGTTTTACTATGGCATTGATGTTGAGGAAATCGTTTCCCTCCAATAACCGGCAGTCAAGTCACCGTCACAAATTAAATAATTAAAATTAGAAAACATTGGTAAAATATTATATTGTCATTTAAAGAATTATAGATTTACATCTCTTGAACGCAATCAACTTGCCAGATTTAAAAATAACCTTACTGGGAAATCACACTTTGCAATAATCTGAGCACTGCGCCCAGAAAAATACGCGTTGCGATACAGACTAGACGTCATGTTGGGGAGATCTAAAATCGAAAATACTATGTAAATAATCCATTACCTTTGATTCTCTTCATCAGATGTCACTTCCAGGTATCACAGGTCCATAACGAATGTAGTTTTGTTCAAAAAAGCTCACCATTTATGTCCAAAAATCTCCGTCTTGTTAGCACATGATCTAAGCCAGCCGGACTTCTCGTCATGAACGAGGGAAAAAAATATATTTACGTTCGTTCAAACATGTCAAACGTTGTATAGCATAAATCATTAGGGCCTTTTTTAACCTGTTAGGGCTAGGGGGCAGCATTGACACGGCTGGATAAAAAACATACCCGATTTAATCTGGTTACCACTCCTACCCAGTAACTAGAATATGCATATACTTATTACATATGGATAGAAAACACCCTAAATTTTCTAAAACTGTTTGAATGGTGTCTGTGAGTATAACAGAACTCAAATGGCAGGTCAAAACCTGAGAGATTCCTTTACAGGAAGTGGCCTGTCTGACCATTTCTTGAACTTCTTTGCCATCTCTATTTTTACAAAGGATCTCTGCTCTAACATGACACTTCCTACGTCTTCCATGGGCGCTCAGAGCCCGGGAAAAAACAGAATGTCGTCATCCCAGCCCCAGGCTGAAACACATTATCGCCTTTCTCAAGTGGCCGATCAAGGGACTGTGGGTTTAGGCGCGTGACCTGGCCGCCCCCGTCTTTGTGATTTTTCCTCTGTTTGCCGAAAAGGAGATTCCCGGTCGGAATATTATCGCTTTTTTACGAGATAAATTGCATAAAAATTGATTTTAAACAGCGGTTGACATGCTTCGAAGTACGGTAATGGAATATTTAGACATTTTTTGTCACGAATTGCGCCATGCGCGCAACCCTGATTTACCATTTTGGATAGTGTCTGGGACGCACGAACAAAACGCCGCTATTCGGATATAACGATGGATTATTTTGGACCAAACCAACATTTGTTATTGAAGTAGCAGTCCTGGGAGTGCATTCTGACGAAGACAACAAAAGGTAATCAAAGTTTTATGATAGTAAATCTGATTTTGTTGAAGGCTAAACTTGCCGGGTGTCTAAATAGCTAGCCCGTGATGGCTGGGCTATGTACTTAGAATATTGCAAAATGTGCTTTCACCAAAAAGCTATTTTAAAATCGGACATATCGAGTGCATAGAGGAGGTCTGTATCTATAATTCTTAAAATAATTGTTATGCTTTTTGTGAACGTTTATCGTGGGTAATTTAGTAAATTGTTAGCAAATTCCCCGGAAGTTTGCGGGGGGTATGCTAGTTCTGAACGTCACATGCTAATGTAAAAAGCTGTTTTTTGATATAAATATGAACTTGATTGAACAAAACATGCATGTATTGTATAACAGAATGTCCTAGGTGTGTCATCTGATGAAGATCATCAAAGGTTAGTGCTGCATTTAGCTGTCTTCTGGGTTTTTGTGACATTATATGCTAGCTTGAAAAATGGGTGTCTGATTATTTCTGGCTGGGTACTCTCCTGACATAATCTAATGTTTTGCTTTCGTTGTAAAGCCTTTTTGAAATCAGACAATGTGGTTAGATAAAGGATCGTCTTGTCTTTAAAATGGTGTAAAATAGTCATATGTTTGAGAAATTGAAGTAATAGCATTTTTAAGGTATTTGAATATCGCGCCACTCGATTCCACTGCTGTTGACTAGGTGGGACGATTTCGTCCCACATACACTAGAGAGGTTAAAAGAGGAAGTAAACATAGACAAAGCTATATTAAAATTGTCAGTCTAGAGCACCAGTGAAAGGGATTTCGAAATGGGAGAAGTTAGGAGCAATTTATATAAGGACGGTATTTGGTATCATGATAAGTTACCAATACTACCTAAGTCATTGTGAAGAGATGCGGCAAGATTGACACATGGGCAGAGCCATGTGTCAAAAGGGGGGATAGTAGAGCAGGTTCGGAAACACTTTGTGGCCTATTGGATAACGAACTACTTAAAAAACATTTTTTATAATAGATAAGTATATTAAATGGGAAGAAGCGGTCCCAAATTACTGGGTGGACATGATTAGGGTAGTTGGTTTACTAGGATCTATCTCTTTAAATAATGGATTACATTTTAGCTGATCAGGTAAACCATATAGAATGCCAGAGTTAGGGAGGCCAGAACAGGTAGACATAGAAGTTGAAGATATACTAACAGAACACATGGTTAACCAAACCCGTATGTCCAAGACTTTGTGTCCAACAGGTGAATTACAGGAGAAGATGATTCACTCAATCCAACCAGGAGACTGGGTGTGGATCCAGTCCCTGAGGAGAAAAGAACTGGAAGCAGCCACGGTGGGAGGGCCCATACCAAGTGTTCCTGGTAATAGCCTTCGCGGTGAGAATAGCTGAAAGAGCTACCTGGGTTCATATCACACATTGCGGGAGGGTAAGACACACTGACACTGTCGAACAATCACAGAGTCAGGAGAAGAACCGAATACCAACAAGGTTCGGGGGTTACCTCTCTAACGAAGATTCCCTAACCCGCCCGATCCTCACTGTGTGCGTTCATAGAAGTGAAAGTGTGGGTTGGCCTCTAGCCAGTGATATATTCACCGGGAGGGGGTGGGGCTTTACAGGGGTACTGGTCAAATAATAATAAAATAATAATAATCATAGTAGTTGTCGAGGGTGCAACAAGCACGTCCGGTGAACAGGTCAGGGTTCCATAGCCGCAGGCAGAACAGTTGAAACTGGAGCAGCAGCACGGCCAGGTGGACTGGGGACAGCAAGGAGTCATCATGCCAGGTGGTCCTGAGGCATGGTCCTAGGGCTCAGGTACTCCGAGAGAAAGAAAGAAAGAAAGAAAGAAAGAAAGAAAGAAAGAAAGAAAGAGAGAAAGAGAGAATTAGAGAGAGCATATTTAAATTCACACAGGACACTGGATAAGACAAGAGAAATACTCCAGATGTAACAGACTGACCCTAGCCCCCCGACACAAACTACTGCAGCATAAATACTGGAGGCTGAGACAGGAGTGATCAGAAGACACTGTGGCCCCATCCGATGATACCCCCGGACAGGGCCAAACAGGCAGGATATAACCCCACCCACTTTGCCAAAGCACAGCCCCCACACCACTAGAGGGATGGTTCCAACCACCAACTTACCGTCCTAAGACAAGGCCGAGTATAGCCCACAAAGATCTACGCCATGGCACAACCCAAGGGGGGGCGCCAACCCAGACAGGAAGACCACGTCAGTGACTCAACCCACTCAAGTGACGCACCCCTCCCATGGACGGCATGGAAGAACACCAGTAAGCCAGTGACTCATCCCCTGTAATAGGATTAGAGGCAGAGAATCCCAGTGGAGAGAGGGGAACCGGCAAGGCAGAGACAGCAAGGGCAGTTCGTTGCTCCAGCCTTTCCGTTCACCTTCACACTCCTGGGCCAGACTATACTTAATCATAGGACCTACTGAAGAGATAAGTCTTCAGTAAAGACTTTAAGGTTGAGACCGAGTCTGCGTCTCTCACATGGGTAGGCAGACCATTCCATAAAAATGGAGCTCTATAGGAGAAAGCCCTACCTCCAGCCGTTTGCTTAGAAATTCTACGGACAATTAGGAGGCCTGCGTCTTGTGACCGTAGCGTACGTGTAGTTATGTACGGCAGGACCAAATTGGAAAGATAGGTAGGAGCAAGCCCATGTAATGCTTTGTAGGTTAGCAGTGAAATTTAACATTATGTTTTTGAATGACATCCCCAAGAGGTAAAATATATAGTGAAAACAATAGTGGTCCTAAAACGGAACCTTGAGGAACACCGAAATGTACAATTGATTTGTCAGAGGACAAACCATTCACAGAGACAAACTGATATCTTTCCGACAGATAAGATCTAAACCAGGCCAGAACTTGTCCATGTAGACCAATTTGGGTTTCCAATCTCTCCAAAAGAATGGGGTGATCGATGGTATCAAAAGCGGCACTAAGATCTAGGAGCACGAGGACAGATGCAGAGCCTTGGTCTGACGTCATTAAAAGGTCATTTACCACCTTCACAAGTGCAGTCTCAGTGCTATGATGGGGTCTAAAACCAGACTGAAGCGTTTCGTATACATTGTTTGTCTTCAGGAAGGCAGTGAGTTGCTGCGCTACAGCTTTTTCTAAAATATTTCAGAGGAATGGAAGATTCGATATAGGCCAATAGTTTTTTATAATTTCTGGGTCAAGATTCGGCTTATTCAAGAGAGGCTTTATTACTGCCACTTTTAGTGAGCTGTGTCAATCTTGCCGCATATCTAAACAATGACTTAGGTAGTATTGGTAACTTACCATGATACCAAATACCGTCCTTATATAAATTGCTCCTAACTTCTCCCATTTTGAAATCCCTTTCACTTGTGCGCTAGACTGACAATTTTAATATAGCTTTGTCTATGTTTACTTCCTCTTTTAAGAACTGCTGTGTCGACGGCTGCGGTTTAAGACCTGCCTTTTTCGTTTCCACATCTGCTTTTCTGTTGTCGTTACTGACACTATCTGTCCCTCTAATGTGGGCCTCACATTTACAAATGGCTACATTTTCTGGCAAAAGTACAGCATCTAATAGATTCAAAATCAACTGAGCGTGTGTAATAGGTTTCCCAGAAGTGGTTACCATTCCCCTGTTTCTCCATTGGGCTGCAAATATGTGTACTGTGTTAAATGCGTAGGCACTGTCTGTGTAAATAGTAATATGTTTTCCTGTCCCTAACTGACACACACGGGTAATTGCTACTATTTCTGCTTATTGTGCTGAATAGTTTCTCGGTAACGGCTCTGCTTCCAAGACCTCTGTGTCTGTAACTATAGCATATCCTGTCACATTAGTGCCATCATGGTTCTTTCTTGATGATCCATCTACAAACATAGTCAGTTCCCCATCAGGTAAAGCTAGATAAGTCAAATCGGGTCTTGGTAGGACAACTTTCTCAGTTTCTGTTACACAATCATGTGGGCTGCCATCTGTTGCAATAGGAACTAATGTTGAGGGGTTCAGAGTAGTACAACATCATATTGTCAAATTAGGCATGTTCAAAATAATTATCATACGAGACAAATGTCTAGCTGGTGACATGTAAGCCATCTTATGTTCTAACAACAGTATGGATACGGCATGAGGAACTTTTAAAGTCAAATCATGATAGAGCACAACAGATGCCGAGTCCTCAACTGCCTGAGCTGCTGCCACCACAGACTGCAAACATAGTGGCATGGCTTGGGCTACTTCATCTAATCGGGAGGAATAGTAAGCAATAGGCCTATTTTTTTCCCCCGTGTCTCTGGGTCAGTACTGATGTCATGAACCCCTCCTTACAGTCTACTGTCTGGGTAAAGGGGTGATCATATCTGGGAAACGCCAGTACTGAGCTAGATGTTAATAACTTTTTAATGTTTACAAACTGATTTTCAGCCTCATCTGTCCACTTGATCTTATCTTTTGCTGCCATAGCTTTACCATATATCAACTCACTAAGCTTCCCTGTATGTAATGCAAAATGGGGTATCCACGTACGGCAATAGTTAATCATTCCAAGAAAACTCATCATTTGTTTCTTATTGAGTGGTTTAGGTGCTTCTAGGATGGCTGTCTTTCTGGTAGAATTAACTTCTCTAGGGCCAGTGGGACGATTTCGTCCCACCTACGTAACAGCCAGTGGAATCCTGTGGCGCGTTATTCAAATACCTTAGAAATGCTATTACTTCAATTTCTCAAACATATGACTATTTTACACCATTTTAAAGACAAGACTCTCGTTAATCTAACCACACTGTCCGATTTCAAAAAGGCTTTACAACGAAAGCAAAACATTAGATTATGTCAGCAGAGTACCCAGCCAGAAATAATCAGACACCCATTTTTCAAGCTAGCATATAATGTCACATAAACCCAAATCACAGCTAAATGCAGCACTAACCTTTGATGATCTTCATCAGATGACAATCTTAGGACATTATGTTATACAATACATGCATGTTTTGTTCAGTCAAGTTCATATTTATATCAAAAACCAGCTTTTTACATTAGCATGTGACGTTCAGAACTAGCATACCCCCCGCAAACTTCCGGTGAATTGACTAAATTACTCACGATAAACGTTCACAAAAAACATAACAATTATTTTAATAATTATAGATACAGAACTCCTCTATGCACTCGCTATATCCGATTTTAAAATAGCTTTTTGGTGAAAGCACATTTTGCAATATTCTAAGTAGATAGCCCGGCATCACAGAGCTAGCTATTTAGACACCCAGCAAGTTTAGCCCTCACCAAAGTCAGATTTACTATAAGAAAAATGTTATTACCTTTGCTGTTCTTCGTCAGAATGCACTCCCAGGACTTCTACTTCAATAACAAATGTTGGTTTGGTTCAAAATAATCCATAGTTATATCCAAATAGCGGCGTTTTGTTCGTGCATTCAAGACACTATCCGAAAGGGTAAAGAAGGGTGACGCGCCCGCCGCGTTTCGTGACAAAAAAAAATCGAAATATTCCATTACTGTACTTCGAAGCATGTCAACCGCTGTTTAAAATCAATTTTTATGCCATTTTTCTCGTAAAAAAGCGGTAATATTCCGACCGGGAAATCGTGTTTTAATACAAAGAGAGAGAAAATAAAAACATGGTGTCGCCCTGTGCACTCGCCTCAGTCTGATGGTCCTCTGATCGACCACTTACCAAAGGCGCTAATGTGTTTCAGCCTGGGGCTGGAATTACATCATACATCATACATCATTCCCGGGTTCTGAGAGCCTATGGGAGCAGTAGGAAGTGTCACGTTACAGCAAAGATCCTAAGTTTTCAATAAACAGAGCCAAGAAGCCCAAGGAATGGTCAGAGAGGGCACTTCCTTTACAGAATCTTCTCAGGTATTTTCACGGCCGGATAAAAAACGTACCCGATTTAATCTGGTTATGACTCCTGCCCAGAAACTAGAATATGCATATAATTAGTAGCTTTGGATAGAAAACACTCCAAAGTTTCTAAAACTGTTTGAATGGTGTCTGTGAGTATAACAGAACTCAAATGGCAGGCCAAAACCTGAGAAGATTCCAAACAGCAAGTACCCTGTCTGACCATTTCTTGGCCTTCTTTGTCATCTCTATCCAAAACAAAGGATCTCTGCTGTAACGTGACACTTTCTAAGGCTCCCATAGGCTATCAGAAGGCGCCAGAACGTTGAATGATGACTCTGCAGTTACTGGCTGAAAAACAGTAGCGCATTTGCTAAGTGGTCGATCTGAGAACAATGAGACGGGCGTGCGCATGCACGTGAAGAGTCCATTTTACTTTTTCAGTCTTTGAACGAAAACAACGACTCCCGGTCGGAATATTATCGCTATTTTACGAGAAAAATCGCATAACAATTGATTTTAAACAGCGTTTGACATGCTTCAAAGTACGGTAATGGAATATTTTGAATTTTTTTGTCACGATACTCGTCCGCGCGTCACCCTTCGTTACCCTTCGGATAGTGTCTTGAACGGACGAACAAAACGCCGCTATTTGGATATAACTATGGATTATGTGGAACCAAACCAACATTTGTTGTTGAAGTAGAAGTCCTGGGAGTGCATTCTGACGAAGAACAGCAAAGGTAATCCAATTTTTCTTATAGTAAATCTGAGTTTAGTGAATACCAAACTTGGTGGGTGTCAAAATAGCTAGCCCGTGATGACGAGCTATCTACTCAGAATATTGCAAAATGTGCTTTCACCGAAAAGCTATTTTAAAATCGGACACCGCGATTGCATAAAGGAGTTCTGTATATATAATTCTTAAAATAATTGTTCTGTTTTTTGTGAACGTTTATCGTGAGTAATTTAGTAAATTCACCGGAAGTGTTCGGTGGGAATGCTAGTTCTGAACATCACATGCTAATGTAAAAAGCTGGTTTTTGATATAAATATGAACTTGATTGAACAAAACATGCATGTATTGTATAACATAATGTCCTAGGAGTGTCATCTGATGAAGATCATCAAAGGTTAGTGCTGCATTTAGCTGTGGTTTAGTTTTTTGTGACATTATATGCTAGCTTGAAAAATGGGTGTCTGATTATTTTTGGCTGGGTACTCTGCTGACATAATCTAATGTTTTGCTTTCGCTGTAAAGCCTTTTTGAAATCGGACAGTGTGGTTAGATAAAGGAGAGTCTTGTCTTTAAAATGGTGTAAAATAGTCATATGTTTGAAAAATGGAAGTTTTCGGATTTTCGAGGACTTTGTATTTCGCGCCACGCCCATCATTGGATATTGGAGAAGGTGTTCCGCTAGCGGAACGTCTAGATGTAAGAGGTTTAACCTGTTAGGGCTAGGGGGCAGTATTGACACGGCTGGATAAAAAAACATACCCGATTTAATCTGGTTACCACTCCTACCCAGTAACTAGAATATGCATATACTTATTACATATGGATAGAAAACACCCTAAATTTTCTAAAACTGTTTGAATGGTGTCTGTGAGTATAACAGAACTCATTTGGCAGGCAAAACCCTGAGACATTTTCTGACAGGAAGTGGATACCTGATGTGTTGTATTGCCTTTAAACCTATCCCATTGAAAAACACAGGGGCTGAGGAATATTTTGGCACTTCCTATTGCTTCCACTAGATGTCACCAGCCTTTACAAAGTGTTTTGAGTCTTCTGGAGGGAGATCTGACCGAACAAGAGCCATGGAACGATGATGTCCCATTAGACACCTGGCGCGCGAGTTCATGTTGGGTACCCTCGTTCCAATACGTTATAAAAGAGTATGCATTCGTCCACCTTGAATATTATTCATGTTCTGGTTAAAAAAGGCCCTAATGATTTATGCTATACAACGTTTGACATGTTTGAACGAACGTAAATATATTTTTTCCCCTCGTTCATGACGAGAAGTCCGGCTGGCTTAGATCATGTGCTAACAAGACGGAGATTTTTGGACATAAATGATGAGCTTTTTTGAACAAAACTACATTCGTTATGGACCTGTGATACCTGGAAGTGACATCTGATGAAGAGAATCAAAGGTAATGGATTATTTACATAGTATTTTCGATTTTAGATCTCCCCAACATGACGTCTAGTCTGTATCGCAACGCGTATTTTTCTGGGCGCAGTGCTCAGATTATTGCAAAGTGTGATTTCCCAGTAAGGTTATTTTCAAATCTGGCAAGTTGATTGCGTTCAAGAGATGTAAATCTATAATTCTTTAAATGACAATATAATATTTTACCAATGTTTTCTAATTTTAATTATTTAATTTGTGACGCTGACTTGACTGCCGGTTATTGGAGGGAAACGATTTCCTCAACATCAATGCCATAGTAAAACGCTGTTTTTGGATATAAATATGAACTTGATAGAACTAAAAATGCATGCATTGTCTAACATAATGTCCTAGGAGTGTCATCTGATGGAGATTGTAAAAGGTTAGTGCATCATTTTAGCTGGTTTTATGGTTTTGGTGACCCTGTCTTTGAATTGACAAAACATTACACACAACTCTTGTAAATGTACTGTCCTAACATACTCTAAATTTATGCTTTCGCCGTAAAACCTTTTTGAAATCGTAAAACGTGGTTAGATTAAGGAGATGTTTATCTTTCAAAGGGTGTAAAATAGTTGTATGTTTGAAAAATTTGAATTTTGACATTTATTTGGATTCAAATTTGCCGCTCTTGAAATGCACCTGCTGTTGATGGAGTGCACCACGGGTGGCACGCTAGCGTCCCACCTAGCCCATAGAGGTTAAAGACACTTATAGTACAATATTATGGGGAATAGGAATGAGAGGGCTACTTACACCATTTTGGGAAGGGATCACAGCAGTGATTGAATGAGGGTATGAGGCATGAGTTGAGGTGTTCAGAGGCTTGACCAGTGCAGGGCAGGATTTGACTGGGAAGACAATAACACAAAAACACTACACAGTGAGACCAAAGAGCTAAGAATGAGTTAGTCCAAGCAAGGAGTCAAATCATAGATGTGTAATAATGTGATTGTGATTGTGATTGACTCTACATAAAGTAATGAGAGAAAAATTGACAGGGGTTCCCTCATCGTGCTTGGAGAGGAAACATTCAATGTGCCAGTGTTTGAGTGGGCCACATGAGACGTGGCTTCCAGTTCATGTGAGGAGGTAGTTGACAATGGAAGTAGAGTGGTCATCGCTTGTTAAACCATGGAACAGGAAGGGACTTAGCTGGAAATACAAACAGCAGATACGTTTCCTTGAAGCTGAGCCACCGTAGGTTAGAACAACAAGTTTGTCCATGAAGATAAACACGGAATTCACATCTCGCCCAATTGGCAAATCAAAGTAGCCCAATAAACTTTTTCTGAATAAAGCCCTGATCATCCACAAACAGAACCTGACGATAACTGAGAACGGCAAGCAGACTGGTGGCAACCATAGGTCCCAGAGTGGGGGGGAGGCAATTTTTTTGCCCTGGGGCCCAGAGTTTGTCCTTATCTGTTGACCTAACCAGGAAAACTCTGGACCCTATTAGGTATGACAGTGATGAATCAGTTGTTAAAAGGTTTTGCAAGGGCTATGATGGGAACAGTTTGTCCTTATCTGTTGACTAAACCAGGAAAACTCTGGACCCTATAAGGTATGACAGTGATGAACTCTGGGGCCCAGAGTTTGTCCTTATCTGTTGACCTAACCAGGAAAACTCTGGACCCTATAAGGTATGACAGTGATGAATCAGTTGTAAAAAGGTTTTGTAAGGGCTATGATGGGAACAGTTTGTCCTTATCTGTTGACCTAACCAGGAAAACTCTGGACCCTATAAGGTATGAGAGTGATGAATCAGTTGTAAAAGGTTTTGTAAGGGCTCTGATGGAACCAGTTTTAACTAAATCAGGGCACATGGTTTTAATAACTCTTAGTGCTCGCAGACCGCTAGTGAAACATCTACGACAACATCCGGTGAAATTGCAGAGCTCCAAATTCAAAATAGAAATATATTAAACATTCATGAAAATACAAGTGTCATACATCATTTAAAAGCTTAGAATCTTGGCAATCGAACTGCGTTGTCAGATATCAAAAAGGCTTTACGGTGAAAGCATAGGTTTCGATTATCTGAGGACCACCCCACAACAACATATTTTCCAAACAAGCACAGGCGTCACAGAATCCCAAATAGCGATAAAATAAATCACTTACCTTTGAAGATCTTCCTCTGTTTGCAATTCCAAGGGTCGCAGCTACAGAATGAATGGTCGTTTTGTTCGATAAAGTCCTTCTTTAAATGCCAAAATAGTCTGTTTAGCAGGCGCCATGACTTCAGAAATCCACTCCTTCAACATGCAGACAAAGAAGTTCTAAAAGCTACCAGTAAATTTCGTCCAAACAAGTCAAATAACGTGTCTATATCATCCTCAGGTTGTCTAAAATGTAAATAAACTATAATATTTCATACGGAAAGTACTGTGTTCAATAGGAATGACAAATTCGCAAGTGTGCACGCTCTCCATCGCGCGCAAAAACACTGATGTGACCCAAGCAGTCAGCTCACTGAAAGTGTAAATATTTATTTATTTTTCAAAATAGAAGCCTCAAAACCTTGAATAAATACTGTTGACATCTAGTGGATGCTATTATGAATTGCAATCTGGGTGATGGACATAGGAGTTTTCAATAGCTTTACAAATATGAGCCTGTGATTTTATTTATTTTTTGGTCGGATTTTCTTCGGGTTTTCGCCTGCCATAACTGTTCTGTTATACTCACAGACATTATTTTAACAATTTTGGAAACGTCAGAGTGTTTTCTATCCAAATCTACCAATTCTATGCATAGCTTCTGGGCCTGAGTAACAGGCATTTTACTTTGGGCTCGCCAGACTCTCCGAACTTCCGAAAACTGCCCCCTAGCCCTAAGATGTTTTAACGGTCCTCACACTGTTCATGCTCTCATTACATAGACGCGTACTGCTCACCTGTTCATCTCGTAATGAATAATGTGGAAATTGAGCAAGTTGAGGTGACTAAACTGCTTGGAGTAACCCTGGATTGTAAACTGCCATGGTCAAAACATATTGATACGACAGTAGCTAAGATGGGGAGAAGTCTGTCCATAATAAAGCCCTGCTCTACCTTCTTAACAACACTATCAACAAGGCAGGTCCTACAGGCCTTAGTTTCTACCTTCTGTCATGGGAATTCTGTTCCCAATGTTCATAAACCGAACTTCAATCAAACTACTCTGTCTGCCCCCCAGAGGGTGTAAAATTCTGGTTGAATGACGCAGACGGAGAGCCAAGCTACAATTTGTCAGAATGTTTATTTACGAGAGCTCTGAATATCATACAATGTACACAGCCTTTTATACCTGACATTTGGTCATACCATATGTCATACCCCTTACAAATGCCCCTCCTCTTCTTTAACACTGTCAATGCTTATTTACAAGTCTTCTCCATCTCATACATTGCTTATCATATCCTGCCCCATGTTACATAATCTACTGCAAGCCTAAAGGTTTCTCCCCTCCCTGGTTGGGGAGACCTTCTTCCTGTTATCAGTTTCACAGTGGTCACAAGTTGTCTGCTGTCTGGTTGCTTACATTGCTAAATCATTAAGCTTCAACTTTTCCGACACACACAAATTAGTACATTCATCTTTTAATCACTCGGTTATACCTTTTCAGGGTGAAATCATTTAGTCAAACCTTTAACCTCTTACATCTAGATGAACACCGCTCCAATATCCAATGATAGGCGTGGTGCGAATTACAACTTCCTCAAAAATCCAAAAACTTCCATTTTTCAAACATATGACTATTTTACACCATTTTAAAGACAAGACTCTCCTTTATCTAACCACATTGTCCAATTTCAAAAAGGCTTTACAATGAAAGCAAAACATTAGATTATGTCAGGAGAGTACCCAGCCAGAAATATTCACACACCCATTTTTCAAGCTAGCATATAATGTCACAAAAACCAAAACCACAGCTAAATGCAGCACTAACCTTTGATGCTCTTCATCAGATGACACTCCTAGGACATTATGTTATACAATACATGCATGTTTTGTTCATTCAAGTTCATATTTATATCAAAAAACAGCTTTTTTACATTAGCATGTGACGTTCAGAACTAGCATACCCACCGAAACTTCCGGTGAATTTACTAAATTACTCACGATAAACGTTCACAAAAAACAAAACAATTATTTTAAGATTTATAGATACAGAACTCCTTTATGCAATCGCTGTGTCAGATTTTAAAATAGCTTTACGGTGAAAGCACATTTTGCAATATTCTGAGTAGATAGCCCGGCCATCATGGCTAGCTATTTTGACACCCACCAAGTTTGGCCCTCACGAAACTCAGATTTACTATAAGAAAAATTAGATTACCTTTGCTGTTCTTCGTCAGAATGAACTCCCAGGACTTCTACTTCAACAACAAATGTTGGTTTGGTTCCAAATAATCCATAGTTATATCCAAATAGCTGCGTTTGTTCTTGCGTTCAAGACACTATCCGAAGGGTGATGCACCGGCGCATATCGTGACAAAAGATTTCCAAATATTCCATTACCGTACTTCGAAGCATGTCAAACGCTGTTTAAAATCAATTTTTATGTGACTTTTCTGTGAAATAGCGATAATGTTCCGACCGGGCGACGTTGTTTTCGTTCAAAGACTGAAAATGTCAAATGGACTCTTCACGTGCATGCGCGCGCCCATTTCATTGTTCTCAGATCGACCACTATCCAAATGCGCTATTTTTTTCAGCCAGGGACTGCAGAGTCATCATTCAACGTTCTGGCGCCTTCTTAGAGCCTATGGGAGTCTTAGAAAATGTCACGTTACAGCAGAGATGCTCTGTTTTCGATAAAGAGGCTATAGAAGGCCAAGAAATGGTCAGAGAGGGCACTTCCTGTATAGAATCTTCTCAGGTTTTGGCCTGCCATATGAGTTCTGTTATACTCACAGACACCATTCAAAACGTTTTAGAAACTTTAGGGTGTTTTCTATCCAAATCAAACAATTATATGCATAATCTAGTTTCTGGGCAGTAATAATAACCAGATTAAATCGGGTACGTTTTTTATCCGGCCGTGAAAATACTGCCCCCTATCCTAAACAGGTTAAACCGCAGCCGTCGACACAGCAGTTCTTAAAAGAGGAAGTAAACATAGACAAAGCTATATTAAAATTGTCAGTCTAGAGCACCAGTGAAAGGGATTTCGAAATGGGAGAAGTTAGGAGCTATTTATATAAGGACGGTATTTGGTATCATGATAAGTTACCAATACTACCTAAGTCATTGTTTAGAGATGCGGCAAGATTGACACATGGGCAGAGCCATGTGTCAACAGGGGGATAGTAGAGCAGGTTCAGAAACACTTTGTGGCCTATTGGATAACGAACTACTTAATAACCTCTTACATCTAGACGTTCCGCTAGCGGAACACCTGCTCCAATATCCAATGATGGGCGTGGCACGAAATACAAATTCCTCTATTAGCAAAGTTTGACTTCCTGAGAAGAAGCTGACAGCCTTCAAACAGAGCAAAAAAAAAGTGGTCCCAAAGAATATGGCAAAATGAAAAAAAAAATGATACAGCTGTCTTTAATAAGATAAAACTGAACTAACTGCTATCTTGAAATGTTGAAAAAGACGCCCCAGAGTGAGTTCCAAATATCTCTATCGGTCCCCCCAGCGTGAGTTCCAAATATCTCTATCGGTTGCCCCAGTGTGAGTTCCTAATATCTCTATCGGTCGCCCCAGCGTGAGTTCCTAATATCTCTATCGGTCGCCCCAGCGTGAGTTCCTAATATCTCTATCGGCGCCCCAGCGTGAGTTCCTAATATCTCTATCGGTCGCCCCAGCGTGAGTTCCTAATATCTCTATCGGTCGCCCCAGCGTGAGTTCCTAATATCTCTATCGGTCGCCCCAGCGTGAGTTTTTTATGCTCGTGATGTTAGAATGTTCTCTCCATTCCAGAATGTGATTGATACGTAACAGTGCATTTAATCCGCGCTGCCCTCAAACCAAAGCACGCAGACTGTTTTTATTTATAGGCTGTTTTCAAACTTCAATTTCAAATGATTTTCTAACAAGTTTTTATTTTCTAAGAACAGTTTGAATTGAGGTGTGTTCCGCCTCCTCATTCATTCACATAAAAATAGTCTTTTTTTTTTACTTTTGCGGACAATTTAATTTTTGGGACATTTCTGACCGGGACAAAATTCCCCAAGCATTTTCCAATTGTTTGTGCAGTTCAAGTCTGCAGACATTTGCTCATCTCCCGTCAGAACAGGATCTGCACACGTGTTGACATTTTCCATCTGTTGCCCTCATTGTTTTCCTTACTAATAATAACTTTGGAAATGTGTGCGTTTCTATCAAAGTAGGTGCATTATTACGTTGTAATAGTTTATGTATGTCGTTTCTATTGTAGCATAATAGATTTGTGTATATTCTTTATAACCGCGGACACGTGAGGTAACGTTACTCATTTTATAACCTTTATGTTATATTCAATCGTGCTTAGATAGCTAGCTACATTCTTCTATTAGCTCTGTAAAACAATGCTAGTTGCGTCGGAGAAGTATTATCTTGTGTTGTATTTTGAAGCTACATGGCCTTATGACTCCCTAGTGGTGCAGCGGTCAAAGGCACTGCACATCAGTGCTAGAGACGTCACTACAGACTCCCCGGTTCAAATCCAGGCTGTATCACAACTGGCTGTGATTGGGAGTCCCATAGGGCAGCGCACAATTGGCCCAGCGTTGTCCGAGTTTGGCCGGTGTAGGCCATCATAGGTAAATAATAATTTGTTGTTAACCTGTTAGGGCTAGGGGGCAGCATTGACACGGCTGGATAAAAAACATACCCGATTTAATCTGGTTACCACTCCTACCCAGTAACTAGAATATGCATATACTTATTACATATGGATAGAAAACACCCTAAATTTTCTAAAACTGTTTGAATGGTGTCTGTGAATATAACAGAACTCAAATGGCAGGTCAAAACCTGAGAGATTCCTTTACAGGAAGTGGCCTGTCTGACCATTTGTTGAACTTCTTTTCCATCTCTATCATTTACTAAGGATCTCTGCTCTAACGTGACACTTCCCACGTCGTCCATAGGCGCTCAGAGCCCGGGAAAAAACAGAACGTCGTCATTCCAGCCCCAGGCTGAAACACATTATCGCCTTTCTCAAGTGGCCGATCAAGAGACACTGGCTTATGCGCGTGACCCCGACCGCCCCCGCCTTTGGGATTTTTTCCTCTGTTTGCCGAAAAGGAGATTCCCTGTCGGAATATTATCGCTTTTCTACGAGAAAAATGTCGTAAAAATTGATTTTAAACAGCGGTTGACATGCTTCGAAGTACGGTAATGGAATACTTAGAATTTTATTGTCACGAATTGCGCCATGCGCGTGACACTTCTTTACTATTTCGGATAGTGTCTTCGAACGCACGAACAAAATGCCGCTATTCGGATATAACGATGGATTATTTTGGACCAAACCAACATTTGTTATTGAAGTAGCAGTCCTGGGTGTGTATTCTGACGAAGACAACAAAAGGTAATGAAACTTTTATAATAGTAAATATGATTATGGTGAGTGCTAAACTTGCCGGGTGTCTAAATAGCGAGCCCGTGATGCCTGGGCTATGTACTTAGAATATTGCAAAATGTGCTTTCACCAAAAAGCTATTTTAAAATCGGACATATCGAGTGCATAGAGGAGGTCTGTATCTATAATTCTTAAAATAATTGTTATGCTTTTTGTGAACGTTTATCGTGAGTAATTTAGTAAAATGTTAGCGAATTCCCCGGAAGTTTGCGGGGGGTATGCTAGTTCTGAACGTCACATGCTAATGTAAAAAGCTGGTTTTTGATATAAATATGAACTTGATTGAACAAAACATGCATGTATTGTATAACATAATGTCCTAGGGTTGTCATCTGATGAAGATCATCAAAGGTGAGTGCTGCATTTAGCTGTCTTCTGGGTTTTGGTGACATTATATGCTGGCTTGAAAAATGGGTGTCTGATTATTTCTGGCTTGGTACTCTGCTGACATAATCTAATGTTTTGCTTTCGTTGTAAAGCCTTTTTGAAATCGGACAGTGTGGTTAGATTAACGAGAGTCTTGTCTTTAAATGGCTGTAAAATAGTCATATGTTTGAGAAATTGAAGTAATAGGATTTTTAAGGTTTTGAAAATCGCGCCACAGGATAGCAGTGGCTGTTACGTAGGTGGGACGAATTCGTCCCGCCTAGCCTAGAGAGGTTAAATGACTTGCCGAGTTAAATAAAACATATGACCATGGTTTGTTTATGTGGTCTATTCAGCATGGCTCTGTTCTGCCCTGCCTTTCTTACTGTTATAACTCAAATCTGTGATTTTGTCAATGCAATAAACTATTTTTATAGCAGTGTTTATTATGTTATTTGTAATATTGTTTTATTGCTATATCCTTATATTGTATTCTAATGAATAATTCCTCTTTATTCTGTACTTTCAGAAACCACAAACAGTATTTGCCAATATCATAACTGGAACTGGACATCTTTCCAGCTGAAGATTGAGGACAGCTTTTGTATGCTAACGTTCTCTCCTTAACAGTTTTACTGGATGGAAACACAGCAAGAAAACACATAGGCCAATATGTAATAGTCGTCTATTTTATTGAAGTATTGGTAGTTGGTTCAACAACAACTTGTTTTACTAGAGGACAAAAAAATTGAATATGCATAACCCATATTTAATATTCATGCAGTGACTGAACAACAACTGCATTTCCACCCCCACCTCTAAAGGCATAGTATCATGGCAGGTCACCTGTCAAGTCACCTGTCAGGTCAGCCAGTCACTTATTGCTGCAGATGTGCTCAATAATGCTTGAGCATGTGATACTCCTCAAAGCATGGTGAAATACATAGAGGTGTATCACAAGCTAAACACATGTATTTTGTCATCTTCCTCTGCTTACTTCTCCTGGCGCCAGACAGGCAGACTTTGCAGTGCCTCCGTGTGCGACTACCTTGAGCAGCAGTTTGAGGGACTTTGCAGGGAAAATGCCGTGCAGTGAGGCGTAGGGGATTGTCTACAGCAGGGCGACCCCCCCAGTGGAGGGGCACCGAAGGGTGTGGTGCTCCTAAAAAGGGTTCTAAATGAGTGTTCTAAATGAGTGTTCTAAATGATGGTTCTAAATGAGTGTTCTAAAAGAGGGTTCTAAATGAGGGTTCTACATGAGTGTTCTAAATGAGCGTTGTAAATGAGTGTGAGTTGAAGCCTTTGATTCCCCTGCCTCTGGGTGCCTGTCGACTTGTTACATGATTACTGTTATAGGTGTAAACACTATAGTAAATATAATTTATATTTTCTAGTCTGAGAGGTTCTGAATAGAACCTGTTTCCAAACAGTATGAATAATAACAATGGCTGGGCTGATGGGCAGTTCAGTGAGTTGGAGCCTTTGATTGCCCTGCCTCTGTATTACTGAATGAAAGAGAGCCCAGCCCTGAAATGAATCACCCTGATGATCCTCTGACCTCAACATAACAATGACGTAGGCAACCACCTTGGATGGACAATAGTTTATTACTGTATACACCGGGTGTACACCGTTTAGTTTATACTGGATACACCGGGTGTACACCGTTAGTTTATACTGTATACACCGGGTGTACACCGTTAGCTTATACTGGATACACCGGGTGTACACCGTTAGTTTATTCCTGGATACACCTGGTGTACAGAGGAGGAGGTAGGCCTACACTACCCACAACCCCCTCCTACTGCAGTACATACAGGAGGAGGTAGGCCTACACTTCCTTGCAGGACTATGACCTGATCCTAGATCATAATGAATCAGATTACATGGAGAGGGGGGACCTGATCCTATATCATAATGACTCAGATTACATGGAGAGGGGGACCTGATCCTATATCATAATGAATCAGATTACATGGAGAGGGGGGACCTGATCCTAGATCATAATGAATCAGATTACATGGAGAGGGGGGACCTGATCCTAGATCATAATGAGTCTGATTACATGGAGAGGGGGGGACCTGATCCTATATCATAATGACTCAGATTACATGGAGAGGGGGACCTGATCCTATATCATAATGAATCAGATTACATGGAGAGGGGGGACCTGATCCTAGATCATAATGAATCAGATTACATGGAGAGGGGGGACCTGATCCTAGATCATAATGAGTCTAATTACATGGAGAGGGGGAGACCTGATCCTAGATCATAATGAATCAGATTACATGGAGAGGGGGGACCTGATCCTATATCATAATGAATCAGATTACATGGAGAGGGGGGACCTGATCCTAGATCATAATGAATCAGATTACATGTTTTCACTATATATTTTACCTCTTGGGGATGTCATTCGAAAACATAATGTTAAATTTCACTGCTATGCGGACGACACACAGCTGTACATTTCAATGAAACATGGTGAAGCCCCAAAATTGCCCTCGCTAGAAGCCTGTGTTTCAGACATAAAGAAGTGGATGGCTGCAAACTTTCTACTCTTAAACTCGGACAAAACAGAGATGCTTGTTCTAGGTCCCAAGAAACAAAGAGATCTTCTGTTGAATCTGATAATTAATCTGGATGGTTGTACAGTCGTCTCAAATAAAACTGTGAAGGACCTTGGCGTTACTCTGGACCCTGATCTCTCTTTTGAAGAACATATCAAGACTGTTTCTTGGACAGCTTTTTTCCATCTACGTAACATTGCAAAAATCAGAAATGTTCTGTCCAAAAATGACGCAGAAAAATTAATCCATGCTTTTGTTACTTCTAGGCTGGACTACTGCAATGCTCTACTTTCCGGCTACCCGGATAAAGCACTAAATAAACTTCAGTTAGTGCTAAATACGGCTGCTAGAATCCTGACTAGAACCAAAAAATTTGATCATATTACTCCAGTGCTAGCCTCCCTACACTGGCTTCCTGTTAAGGCAAGGGCTGATTTCAAGGTTTTACTGCTAACCTACAAAGCATTACATGGGCTTGCTCCTACCTATCTTTCCGATTTGGTCCTGCCGTACATACCTACACGTACGCTACGGTCACAAGACGCAGGCCTCCTAATTGTCCCTAGAATTTCTAAGCAAACGGCTGGATGTAGGGCTTTCTCCTATAGAGCTCCATTTTTATGGAATGGTCTGCCTACCAATGTGAGAGACGCAGACTCAGTCTCAACCTTTAAGTCTTTACTGAAGACTTATCTCTTCAGTAGGTCCTATGATTAAGTATAGTCTGGCCCAGGAGTGTGAAGGTGAACGGAAAGGCTGGAGCAACGAACCGCCCTTGCTGTCTCTGACATGCCGGTTCCCCTCTTTCCACTGGGATTCTCTGCCTCTAACCCTTTTACAGGGGCTGAGTCACTGGCTTACTGGTGCTCTTCCATGCCGTCCATGGGAGGGGTGCGTCACTTGAGTGGGTTGAGTCACTGACGTGGTCTTCCTGTCTGGGTTGGCGCCCCCCCCTTGGGTTGTGCCATGGCGGAGATCGTTGTGGGCTATACTCGGCCTTGTCTTAGGACGGTAAGTTGGTGGTTGGAGACATCCCTCTAGTGGTGTGGGGGCTGTGCTTTGGCAAAGTGGGTGGGGTTATATCCTGCCTGTTTGGCCCTGTCCGGGGGTATCATCGGATGGGGCCACAGTGTCTTCTGATCCCTCCTGTCTCAGCCTCCAGTATTTATGCTGCAGTAGTTTATGTGTCGGGGGGCTAGGGTCAGTCTGTTACATCTGGAGTATTTCTCTTGTCTTATCCGGTGTCCTGTGTGTATTTAAATATGCTCTCTCTAATTCTCTCTTTCTCTCTTTCTGTCTTTCTCTCGGAGGACCTGAGCCCTAGGACCATGCCTCAGGACTACCTGGTATGATGACTCCTTGCTGTCCCCAGTCCACCTGGCCGTGCTGCTGCTCCAGTTTCAACTGTTCTGCCTGCGGCTATGGAACCCTGACCTGTTCACCGGACGTGCTTGTTGCACCCTCGACAACTACTATGATTATTATTATTTGACCATGCTGGTCATTTATGAACATTTTAACATTTTAACATCTTGACCATGTTCTGTTATAATATCCACCCTGCACAGCCAGAAGAGGACTGGCCACCCCTCATAGCCTGGTTCCTCTCTAGGTTTCTTCCTAGGTTTTTGGCCTTTCTAGGGAGTTTTTCCTAGGGAGTTTTTCCTAGCCACCGTGCTTCTTTCACATGCTTTGCTTGCTGTTTGGGGTTTTAGGCTGGGTTTCTGTACAGCACTTTGAGAATATCAGCTGATGTACGAAGGGCTATATAAAAATACATTTGATTTGATTTGATTTGAGAGGAGGGACCTGATCCTAGATCATAATGAATCAGATTACATGGAGAGGACGACCTGATCCTAGATCATAATGAATCAGATTACATGGAGAGGGGGGACCTGATCCTAGATCATAATGAATCAGATTACATGGAGAGGGGGGACCTGATCCTAGATCATAATGAATCAGATTACACGGAGAGAGGGGGACCTGATCCTAGATCATAATGAATCAGATTACATGGAGAGGGGGGACCTGATCCTATATCATAATGAATCAGATTACATGGAGAGGGGGGACCTGATCCTATATCATAATGAATCAGATTACATGGAGAGGGGGGACCTGATCCTAGATCATAATGAATCAGATTATATCATAATGAATCAGATTACATGGAGGGGGGGACCTGATCCTATATCATAATGAATCTGATTACATGGAGAGCCGGATATATATATTATAACCTACTATTGTTTAATATTTAATATGCCATAAACTATTGTTTTTTTATAACAGTTTCATTAATTCATTGTAATTAACTTAATCATTATGACACACCCCTCTCTATTGTCATTGGTTGCACTAATTGCACTGCTCGTCTACATAACCTGGTTCAAGTATTGATGACATCACCCTGAAGAAGGCACAGTGAAGCTGAAACGTTGGTAAATACCCAATAAAAAGAGGATTGACTGTTTCGAAAAGGGTCAGAGCCACTGAGTGGACAAAATATTAAGGATACCTTCCTAATATTGAGTTACGCCTGGTCAGTTTGTCATGGAAAGAAAGGTGTCCTTAATGTTTTGTGTAAATTACATAATAATTATACATTTATGGATTGTTTTATGTAGCCTATTGTTTTCTCTTTATTCAACCTGCCATCTACCCACCTGGGGACTGAGGGTTATGAGAGAACCCCCACATCACTAGCTTCTCTTTATTCAACCTGCCATCTACCCACCTGGGGACTGAGGGTTATGAGAGAACCCCCACATCACTAGCTTCTCTTTATACAACCTGCCATCTACCCACCTGGGGACTGAGGGTTATGAGAGAACCCCCACATCACTAGCTTCTCTTTATTCAACCTGCCATCTACCCACCTGGGGACTGAGGGTTATGAGAGAACCCCCACATCACTAGCTTCTCTTTATTCAACCTGCCATCTACCCACCTGGGGACTGAGGGTTATGAGGGAACCCCCACATCACTAGCTTCTCTTTATTCAACCTGCCATCTACCCACCTGGGGACTGAGGGTTATGAGAGAACCCCCACATCACAAGCTTCTCTATATTCAACCTGCCATCTACCCACCTGGGGACTGAGGGTTATGAGAGAACCCCCACATCACTAGCTTCTCTTTATTCAACCTGCCATCTACCCACCTGGGGACTGAGGGTTATGAGAGAACCCCCACATCACTAGCTTCTCTTTATACAACCTGCCATCTACCCACCTGGGGACTGAGGGTTATGAGAGAACCCCCACATCACTAGCTTCTCTTTATTCAACCTGCCATCTACCCACCTGGGGACTGAGGGTTATGAGAGAACCCCCACATCACTAGCTTCTCTTTATTCAACCTGCCATCTACTCACCTGGGGACTGAGGGTTATGAGAGAACCCCCACATCACTAGCTTCTCTTTATTCAACCTGCCATCTACCCACCTGGGGACTGAGGGTTATGAGAGAACCCCCACATCACTAGCTTCTCTTTATTCAACCTGCCATCTACCCACCTGGGGACTGAGGATTATGAGAGAACCCCCACATCACTAGCTTCTCTTTATTCAACCTGCCATCTACCCACCTGGGGACTGAGGGTTATGAGAGAACCCCCACATCACTAGCTTCTCTTTATTCAACCTGCCATCTACCCACCTGGGGACTGAGGGTTATCCTCTTACATCTAGACATTCCGCTAGCGGAACACCTGCTCCATTATCCAATGATGGGCGTGGCGCGAAATACAAACTCCTCTAAAATACAAAAACTTCAATTTTTCAAACATATGCCTATTTCACAGCATTTTAAAGATAGGACTCTCCTTTATCTAACTACACTGTCCGATTTCAAAAAGGCTTTACAACGAAAGCAAAACATTAGATTATGTCAGCAGAGTACCAAGCCAGAAATATTCAGACACCCATTTTTCAAGCTAGCATATAATGTCACAAAAACCTAGAAGACAGCTAAATGCAACACTAACCTTTGATGATCTTCATCAGATGACAACCCTAGGACATTATGTTATACAATACATGCATGTTTTGTTCAATCAAGTTCATATTTATATCAAAAACCAGCTTTTTACATTAGCATGTGACGTTCAGAACTAGCATACCCCCCGCAAACTTCCGGGGAATTCGCTAACATTTTACTAAATTACTCACGATAAACGTTCACAAAAAGCATAACAATTATTTTAAGAATTATAGATACAGACCTCCTCTATGCACTCAATATGTCCGATTTTAAAATAGCTTTTTGGTGAAATCACATTTTGCAATATTCTAAGTACATAGCCCAGGCATCACGGGCTAGCTATTTAGACACCCGGCAAGTTTAGCACTCACCAATATCAGCTTTACTATTATAAAAGTTTCATTACCTTTTGTTGTCTTCGTCAGAATGCACTCCCAGGACTGCTACTTCAATAACAAATGTTGGTTTGGTCCAAAATAATCCATCGTTATATCCGAATAGTGGCGTTTTGTTCGTGCGTCCCAGACACTATCTGAAATGGTAAATCAGGGTCGCGCGCGTGGCGCAATTCGTGACAAAAAAAAATCTAAATATTCCATTACCGTACTTCGAAGCATGTCAACCGCTGTTTAAAATCCATTTTTATGCCATTTTTCTCGTAAAAAAGCGATAATATTCCGACCGGGAATCTCCTTTTAGCTAAACAGAGGAAAGAAAACAAAGCATTTGGTCGACGCGGGCACGAGCCTGAGTCTCACAGTACTGTAACCAGCCACTACCCAAACACGCTACTTTGTTTCAGCCAGAGCCTGCAAAGCCACGATTCAGCTTTTTACCGCCTTCTGAGACCCTATGGCAGCCGTAGGAAGTGTCACGGGACAGCTAAGATCCTCACTCTTCAATAAACAGAGACAAGAAGAACGACACCTTGTCAGACAGGCCACTTCCTGCCTGAAACCTTGTCAGGTTTTTGCCTGCCAAATGAGTTCTGTTATACTCACAGACACCATTCAAACAGTTTTAGAAACTTTAGGGTGTTTTCTATCCATATGTAATAAGTATATGCATATTGTAGTTACTGGGTAGGAGTGGTAACCAGATTAAATCGGGCACGTTTTTTATCCAGCCGTGAAAATACTGCCCCCTAGCCATAACAGGTTAAGAGAGAACCCCCACATCACTATCTTTACTCTTTATTACTTTTGTTTACTAGCTTGCAGGTTCTGCAGCCTTGTAAAGATAAGGAGGGGACGACTGTGAGGCAGGTTGGCATTTATTGTCATGAATCTTGTTCTGGAGGCAGGTTGGCATTTATTGTCATGAATCTTGCCCTGGAGGCAGTTCAGCAAAGTATTCCCTAGCTGGCTCAGGCACAAAGTTATACAATCAGATTTTAATCCTAACCTCAACCCTAACCACACTGCTAATCCTTCCTTTAAATTAAGACCATAAAACAACATTTTCCACAGCCAATTCTGACTTTGCAGCTGACATATCTAGAGGAAATCGCACAGTTCTGCCTCCAGGTCAAGATTCATGACAAACGTCAACATGAGACAGGGAGAAGCAATGCAAAAATCAATAACAAAACTGTTTCCACAATTAACATGCTTTTTCTTGTTTCAAGTATGTTTTATTATGATAAGTACAATATAATCATATATACTTGTACAACTATGGAGCGTATGTCCATATATAATTATACAATTGGTTTTTCCAACATAAAAGACAAGAAATGATCACATTGGTAATTTAACAGTGTTATTGTCAGAGTTTAAATGTTTAAACAGAGGATACATCTAAAACAGGATAAAACAAGTGCAGTATGTTGTGAGAATGTTACTTTAACGTCGACTCATAACGTCACACTATAACTTCATGGGAGTCTTGTGGAAAGACTGCATGTTGTTTTGGGTGGATTGAGTGACGTCTTCATCAACATTTGCAGAATATTCCGGTAATATTTTCACCTCTTGTCGGCTGCAGACATTCATAAGGAGTTCCAGTAGTTTATTTGCCATTTGCAGGTATTAAAAGTAATACATACATTGTAATTCCTTGTTGGAGCTCTGTCACATACAGGACAGTACATACCAGAGGAGGCTGCTGAGGGGAGGACGGCTCATAATAATGTCTGGAACAGAGTGAATGAAATGGAACACATGGAAACCACGTGTTTGATACCATTCCACTTATTCCACTCCAGCCATTACAAGACTGTCCTCCCCAAATAAGGTCCCACCAACCTCCTGTGGTACAAACACAAACAGTAAAATATATAAAAAAAATGCAAAATGGTAAAAGATCAGAAAATATTACAAGCCTGTCACGTGTGAGTGTCCAGTGTGTGTTTGTCCATTGTGTGTGTGTGTGTTCAGTGTGTGTGTGTGTGTGTGTCAGTGTTTATGTGTGTCAGTGTGTGTGTGTGTGTGTGTCAGTGTGTGTGTCAGTGTGTGTGTTTGTATATGTGTGTCCAGAGTGTGTGTGTGTGTGTCCAGTGTGTGTGTGTGTCTGTCCAGTGTGTGTGTGTGTGTGTGTGTGTCCAGTGTGTGTGTGTGTGTGTGTCCAGTTATTGTTTCAGGGACACTGAGTCACCATTATTCCAAACCCTAAACCCTGGATAGAGGGGCTCAGTGAATGTGGAGGTGAATGTGATCAGGTGGGTCAGTGTGTCAGAGGAGGCTCTATAGAAGGACAGTGTGCCGGCTGGCCAGTCCAGATACACTCCTACTCTGTGGGAGCTGGAGGAGGGGACGTCTATGGTAGTGGGATTATTATTGTGCCTGGCAGAGTATCTGTTGTCAGAGCAGATCAGACACCAGGACTTGTCATTGTATCCAAGACAACAGTCATCACCCCATCCTCTCCTGTTGATTCCTTTATATGTCATTCCTATATCAGCCCATTTCCCACTCCACTCTACCTCCCAGTAACAGCGCCCAGTCAGACCCTCTCTACACAGCACCTGTCCAGAGTCCTCAAATCTCTCTGGGTGATCAGGATACGGCTGCTCCTCTCTCCTCCATGTCACCTTTCTGTTCTCCTCAGACAGAGAGAGGCGTCTGTGTACTGTGTTTAGGTCCAGTGTGAGATCACAGACATCTGATGGATGAAACCAGACACAATATTAGAAATCATCATCATTCTCATTAGAATATTAACTCACTTTTCACTAATTCATTTAATGTAGATGTTTCTAGGTATCAAAAGGAGAAGTTAAGGTAACTTGAGACTTGTTGAATGATCATATATTATACTGTATGGTAATATAATACACACTTATTCCCATTAATTACACACACAACACACACACACACACACACACACACACACACACACACACACACACACACACACACACACACACACACACACACACACACTGTCATATCAACTCTTTGTAAATGTTGGTGTCCCTGATTTCTGCTTCTGTAGAACTACAGATGATATTTAATATGACCAAGTCAGTAATGATGGTGGTCTTTGACTTAACTTGAATTAAGACTTATTCTTAGTCATATTCTTCACAGCAGTCAACACTCACATTTTCTAAGTCCAGGTTTCATTCTATTCTCTCCACCATGTTCCACACTGTAGCGGTTAGCAGAAAAACAGACAGTCATTGAGGGATACACCTGAACTCACACACACACACACACACACACACACACACACACACACACACACACACACACACACACACACACACACACACACACACACACAAACACACACACACACACACACACACACACACACACACACACTAGACACACACAGTCAGCATATAACTTTGTCCAAGTGGTGGTCAGAATTTTTGTCCTAACTAGCCTGAAAAGTCAAACATGTCTGATATGAACATTGACATAAACCCTCCACATACTTGAGTTTCTCCAGTCTGCAGTGTGGATCCTCCAGTCCAGCAGAGAGCAGTCTGACTCCTGAGTCTCCTGGGTGATTGTAGCTCAGGTCCAGCTCTCTCAGGTGTGAGGGGTTTGACCGCAGAGCTGAGACCAGAGAAGCACAGCCTTCCTCTGTGACTAGACAGCCTGACAGCCTGCAAAGAGAAAAATATAAACATTTTCATAAATCAGTGTCATGAAACCTGCCATTTCTATTCATAAATTGGTGTATCATTATTATAAATTATCAGAATATTACTTGTAAAAATAAAAATGTAAAAATGTATAGAACAAATATTTGAGTAGACTGACCAGACCAGTTTAAAAGCAGTATCAGTCAAAAGACAGACAGTGAGGTATCAGATTTAGATTGTATTGAGTATACAGTCCACACCATATCTATTTTGACAGTGAAGATAACATTTTAAATGTGGCTCTAAACTCCAACATTTTGGATTTCAGATCAAATGTTTCATATGAGGTGACAGTATATAATGTCACCTTTTATTTGTGGGGATTTTAGTACATATCTGTTTCACCATTTAGAAATGAAAGCACTTCATGTATCTAGTCCCCCCATTTGAAGAAGTCATATGTATAAGTAGTAAAAGGAGTAATTTTCTGTCTAAGTCAGTAGATAACATGTTTCTAAACACTACTAAATTAATGATGATGATGCCATGATTAAGAAAAATCATGAATGAATCAATAATAATGAAAAATGATGAGTGAGAAAGTTACAGAGGCCACAAAAAACATGCTAACCTCTCACCATTACCAATAACAGAGGCTACAACAAAACATGCTAACCTCTGACCATTACCAATAACAGAGGCTACAACAAAACATGCTAACCTCTCACCATTACCAATAACAGAGACTACAACAAAACATGCTAACCTCTCACCATTACCAATAACAGAGGCTACAACAAAACATGCTAACCTCTCACCATTACCAATAACAGAGACTACAACAAAACATGCTAACCTCTCACCATTACCAATAACAGAGACTACAACAAAACATGCTAACCTCTCATCATTACCAATATCAGAGACTACAACAAAACATACTAACCTCTCACCATTACCAATAACAGAGGCTACAACAAAACATGCTAACCTCTCACCATTACCAATAACAGAGGATACAACAAAACATGCTAACCTCTCACCATTACCAATAACAGAGACTACAACAAAACATGCTAACCTCTCACCATTACCAATAACAGAGGCTACAACAAAACATACTAACCTCTCACCATTACCAATAACAGAGACTACAACAAAACATGCTAACCTCTCACCATTACCAATAACAGAGGCTACAACAAAACATGCTAACCTCTCACCATTACCAATAGAGGCTACAACAAAACATACTAACCTCTCACCATTAACCTCAAATAAAAGGTGACATTCTGTACAGTCACCTAATATGAAACATTGTATCTCAAATCCAAAATGCTGCAGCATAGCACCACATTTAAAACTGTAAGCTTCACTGTCCAAACACATATGGTGTGGACTATGTGTGCCTGGTAAACACATGTGGATCTGGTGAACAGTTATCACTTGTTGACCAACTACAGGAATACTGACCTCAGAGTCTCCAGTTTACAGTGGGGATTCCCCAGTCCAGCAGAGAGTAGCTTCACTCCTGGATCCTTCAGGTCATTATTACTCAGGTCCAGCTCTCTCAGGTGTGAGGGGTTTGACTCCAGAGCTGAGACCAGAGAAGCACAGCCTTCCTCTGTGACTCCACAGCCTGACAGCCTGACAAAGAGATCATCATGACTTCACAAACACACTGTTAATTTAACACCAGTAGTATAGAAGGACAGCGGTAGATGCATTTGGTTCATATTCCCAAACAACATATAGATTAATCTTTAATCTCCTACAATTGTATGTTCATTTTGTTATACTAATGTGAAAAATCAATGCATTCATTCAATATGTTTTTCAAAATAATATTATATACATATAATAATGCATATTTTTCTCTAAACTGAATATTTCTTCCTGATGATTAGTTAAATATCATTTGATGTACTCACAGAGCAGCTCTGGAGGCTTTGACCACTGGCAGCAGCCTCAGAAGACCTTCCTCTGATCTGGAGTATTTCTTCAGGTCAAACACATCCAGCTCCTTTTCTGAAGTCAGCAACACAAAGACCAGAGCTGACCACTGTGCAGGTGACAGGTTGGGTTTTGAGAGACTTCCTGATCTCAGGTAGCTTTGGATCTCCTCCACTAGAGAATGGTCATTCAGTTCATTCAGACAGTGGAACAGATTGATGCTCCTCTCTGGAGAGAGATTCTCCCTGATCTTCTCCTTGATGTACTTGACTGTTTCTTCATGGCTCTGTGAGCTGCTTCTTGTCTTTGTCAGTAGACCTCGTAAGTGCTTCTGATTGGACTCCAGTGAGAGGCCCAGAAGGAAGCGGAGGAAAAGGTCCAGGTTTCCCGTCTCATTTTGTAAGGCTTTATCCACAGCACTCTTGTAGAAAGAAACTTTACGCCTTAGACTGATCCTCCCAGAAAAGTTCCTGGACGTTGATTGAGGTTTGTCCATTAGATTCTCATTGTTGTTGTTGAATGAGAGGAACACATATACTGCAGCCAGAAACTCCTGAATGCTCAGATGCACGAAGCAGTACACCTTGTCCTGGTACAGCCCACATTCCTCTTTAAAGAGCTGTGTGCACAATCCTGAGTACACTGAGGCTTCATTGACATCAATGCCAGCCTCTTTCAGGTCTTCTTCATAGAAAATCAGATTGCCATTCACAAGCTGTTGAAAAGCCAGTTTTCCCAGTGACAGAATGCTCTTGTTATTCAAGTGTGGACCTGTCTCTTCTTTCCCAAGATACTTTTCGTTCTTCTGTTTGGTGTGAAACACCACAAGGTGTGTGTACATCTCAGTCAGAGTCTTGGGCATCTCTTCTCTCTTATGTTTCAGAATGTGTTCAAGGACTGTTGCAGAAATCCAACAGAAGACTGGAATGTGGCACATGATGTGGAGGCTCCTTGATGTCTTTATGTGTGAGATGATTCTGCTGGCCAGGTCCTCATCACTGGATCTCTTCCTGAAGTACTCCTCCTTCTGTGGGTCATTGAATCCTCGTACCTCTGTCACCTGGTCAACACACCCTAAAGGGATCTTATTGGCTGCTGCAGGTCGGGTAGTTATCCAGAGGAGAGCAGAGGGAAGCAGATTTCCCTTGATGAGATTTGTCAGCAGAACATCCACTGAGGTTGACTCTGTGACGTCACAACAGATCTTGTTCTTCTGGAAGTCTAGGGGCAGTCGGCACTCATCCAGACCATCAAAGATGAACAGAACTTTGTACTTGTCGTAATTGGAGATTCTTGATTGTTTGGTTTCCATTGAGAAGTGATTGAGAAGTTCAATGAAAGTGTGTTTGTCCCCTTTCATCAAATTCAGCTCCCGGAAAGGGAATGAAAATACAAATTGGACATCCTGATTTGCTTTTCCTTCAGCCCAGTCCAGAATGAACTTCTGCACAGAGACTGTTTTTCCAATGCCAGCGACTCCCTTTGTCAGCACAGTTCTGATAAGTTTGTCTTGTCCAGTTAAGGGTTTGAAGATGTCGTTACATTTGATTGCAGTCTCTGGTCTTGCTTGTTTCCTGCTTGTTGTCTCAATCTGTCTCAGCTCATGTTCATTATTGACCTCTCCTGTTCCACCCTCTGTGATGTAGAGCTCTGTGTAGATCTGATTGAGAAGTGTTGGGTTTCCTTGTTTAGCGATCCCCTCAAATACACATTGAAATTTCTTCTTTAGATTAGATTTGAGTTCACGTTGGCAAATCACAGCAAGCTCATCTGAATGAAGAAATAGCACAGAGGATATTAATATTACGTCTGATTTAATGCCTACAGTATTGTAGGACTGTTATAACATTTTAAATTATAATCATTCATTCTCTTAACTGACTGTATAACTGTGTAAATGTTTTCATAATGCATTACAGACTGGTGTGACTGATTATGTAATTTTTGGTATTATTAATGTTGTCTCTCTCTCTCTAAATTAATCACCACAACACATCCCTTATGCAACTTGTTGAGGCCACTAGGTGTTGTGTTAAGGCTGCTACAATATCATTGAGTTACACAGCTACTTTAGCTGTACTTTAGCCACAGCTTTTAAATGTTATAAAACAGCATTCAACATGAGGCAGACAGATCTTACATTTCTCCAGTGTGTCAGCGAGCTCCTTCTGGTTCATTTTCCTCAGGACGTGCAGTGTGATCTTCAGAGCTCCCTCTCTGGCACTGCTCTCCTGCTTCTCATCTTCAGCATCCACCACTTCCTCATCCTGCTTCTGACTCTCAAAGCCTTCTGGGAGTTCAGGACTAAGATTCCTCTTGAACATCTTCAGCTCGTTCTTCACAAATGTCATCATTTTCTCTTCAAGCAACTAAAATAAATCAAGTAAATAAGTTAAGCAAGAGAATAAATGCTTTCTCATTAACACATTAATGAATAATTGACAGATCAACTTTACTTGAGGAAAACAAAAACAAATGTTCATAACAGGACCACATACACTGAATATGGAGTCCAGGTCTGTTTGATGACTCTGGGAAGACTGACCACTGAGAATCTCTGACTCTGATCTCTCCTGTTGGTTTCTGTGGACAAAACATGAGATTACATCTCCTCATCCAGGGAGTGAGTGAGTACGGACAGACAAACAGACAGACATAGACAGAAAGCGAGACATACAGTCAGAGACAGACACAGACAGACAGACAGACAGACAGACAGACAGACAGACAGACAGACAGACAGACAGACAGACAGACAGACAGACAGACAGACAGACAGACAGACAGACAGACAGACAGACAGACAGACAGACAGACAGAGACAGACGAACAGAGACACAGACAGAAAGCGGGAAAGACAGTCAGAGACAGACAGAGACAGACAAACAGACAGACCGAGACACAGACAGAAAGCGGGACAGACAGTCAGAGACAGACAGACAGAAAGAGACAGACAGACAGACAGACAGACAGACAGACAGACAGACAGACAGACAGACAGACAGACAGACAGACAGACAGACAGACAGACAGACAGACAGACAGACAGACAGAGACACAGACAGAAAGCGTGACAGACAAACAGAGATAGACAGAGACAGACAGAGACAGACAGACAAAGAGAGACAGACAGACATACAGACAGAAAGTGGGACAGACAGTCAGAGACAGGCAAAGACAGATAGAGACAGACATAAACAGACAGACACATACAGACAGAGAAAGACACACAGACAGAGACAGAGAGACAGACACACAGGGAGGGAATGTTGTGTTTGTTTAATATTGTTTTAGGACTATGAAAATTGACAAAAGTATTAGCCTATGGATTATGAAAACAGCAAAAAGAAAATGTGAAAATGGGAGAGGAGAAATGACTAGAGACAATGTTGTTTAACTCACTGACCATGACCCATGAGTTCTTCTTACCTTTGTTCAGTAGAAAAGTCTCCCTCTCTAAACGACTCATAGACCGGTCACTCTTCATGGACACACAGCTGGGTACAGGGGAGGCTGGTCTCTCCTGCTTGATTGGACTTCAACACAACAGAGACAAACATTACATCTCTCATCTCCTCTGATCTCAGATGGGAAACATAAGAAGAGTTTCATTCCAAAACGCTACATATCCATTTTCAGAAATGTTGGTAAATTAGCTTTTACTGTTTAAAGAAATTATTAAAGAGATTGGTGTGTTTTTTCACTATCTAATCATGACATGGGGTTGTTCAATGACAGACATGTATTTGTTTAAAATCTATCACTTAATGATTTCATTTCAGAGAGACAAATAATAATATTTTTTTACAAAATGCTATATATCTGCCTGACTCTCAACTGTGACCGACCGTTTCAATTCGGTCATATGTAGCAACATTTGAAATCGTGTTTTTTACGTTGGATAAAAGTAGAGACTCAGAGCTAGAAAATGGTATATCAGACACTACAGTTGAGGAACAATGGGAAAGTAATTCTGCTTTCAAAGATGATAAACTTGTACCCTCAATTTTGGGAAAATGTCCTTTGAATGTTTTGGTACCTACTGGAGAGCTCTTCTGTGTCTACAGGGCTGTTACTTTGGCAGATAATGTCACCCATCTAAATAAATAGTTGTTATATATATAATTAACTAAATGTATGGTGTTTTTGTTTTATGTCAGTTTAATTGTTTGTTATGCTATAAACATTTTATTTTATTATAAGTGGTAAAAGGAACTAGAAAATGTTATATTTTGCAATTCTGAGTAATTACTACTTTAACCTGTTAGGGCTAGGGGGCAGCATTGACACGGCTGGATAAAAAACATACCCGATTTAATCTGGTTACCACTCCTACTCAGTAACTAGAATATGCATATACTTATTACATATGGATAGAAAACACCCTACATTTTCTAAAACTGTTTGAATGGTGTCTGTGAGTATAACAGAACTCAAATGGCAGGTCAAAACCTGAGAGATTCCTTTACAGGAAGTGGCCTGTCTGACCATTTCTGGAACTTCTTTGCCATCTCTATCATTTACTAAGGATCTCTGCTCTAACGTGACACTTCCCACGGCTCCAATAGGCTCTCAGAGCCCGGGAAAAAAGAGAATGTCGTCATTCCAGCCCCAGGCTGAAACACATTATCGCCTTTCTCAAGTGGCCCATCAAGAGACACTAGCTTATGCGTGTGACCCCGACCGCCCCCGCCTTTGGGATTTTTTCCTCTGTTTGCCGAAAAGGAGATTCCCTGTCGGAATATTATCGCTTTTCTACGAGAAAAATGACGTAAAAATTGATTTTAAACAGCGGTTGACATGCTTCGACGTACGGCAATGGAATACTTTGAGTTTTATTGTCAGGAATTGCGCCAAGCGCGCGACACTTCTTTACTATTTCGGATAGTGTCTGGAACGCACGAACAAAACGCCGCTATTCGGATATAACGATGGATTATTTTGGACCAAACCAACATTTGTTATTGAAGTAGACGTCCTGGGTGTGCATTCTGACGAAGACAACAAAAGGTAATGACATTTTTATAATAGTAAATATGATTATGGTGAGTGCTAAACTTGCCGGGTGTCTAAATAGCGAGCCCGTGATGCCTGGGCTATGTACTTAGAATATTGCAAAATGTGCTTTCACCAAAAAGCTATTTTAAAATCGGACATATCGAGTGCATAGAGGAGGTCTGTATCTATAATTCTTAAAATAATTGTTATGCTTTTTGTGAACGTTTATCGTGAGTAATTTAGTAAAATGTTAGCGAATTCCCCGTAAGTTTGCGGGGGGTATGCTAGTTCTGAACGTCACATGCTAATGTAAAAAGCTGGTTTTTGATATAAATATGAACTTGATTGAACAAAACATGCATGTATTGTATAACATAATGTCCTAGGGTTGTCATCTGATGAAGATCATCAAAGGTGAGTGCTGCATTTAGCTGTCTTCTGGGTTTTGGTGACATTATATGCTGGCTTGAAAAATGGGTGTCTGATTATTTCTGGCTTGGTACTCTGCTGACATAATCTAATGTTTTGCTTTCGTTGTAAAGCCTTTTTGAAATCGGACAGTGTGGTTAGATTAACGAGAGTCTTATCTTTAAATGGCTGTAAAATAGTCATATGTTTGAGAAATTGAAGTAATATGATTTTGAAGATTTTGAAAATCGCGCCACAGGATGGCAGTGGCTGTTACGTAGGTGGGACGAATTCGTCCCGCCGGTCCCATAGAGGTTAATAAAGAATTACACATTATTCAGTACTACTGCAGTTGCTACATAATTCCAATAGATGGCAGCATAAGACCACAAATGACATTTCAGAATATTAGATTAGTTTTTCCCTGGATACACCACCACTCCCCCTCACAGGAAAACTCCTGTGAGCTTCTTTCTGTCCCTTTCCACACTGCTAACGCAAGAGGAGAGACTGAAAAAGCATTGAACAGATTACTGTGAAGTAATATAATGATGATTAATGTTTATTATTACCTGTTTATATGCTCATGTTTTGAAATTATACTTCATTAATATAACGATTATCAATAAGTCTGAACATTGATTTAGTCACCTCTAGTTGAGAAAAATGTATTTTCCAGGTACATTAATTGTCAAATTCATCAACCAGCATCGAGCCACTCTGCCTTCTTTCTCTAGTAGTCAACTCAGCCCCGGTAAAAAGCTGGTGTCGTCGCTCTGCCTTCTCTCTCTAGTAGTCAACTCAGCCCCGGTAAAAAGCTGGTGTCGTCACTCTGCCTTCTCTCTCTAGTAGTCAACTCAGCCCCGGTAAAAAGCTGGTGTCGTCACTCTGCCTTCTCCAGGGGCATGTTGAGGTAAATTTACTAACCGGGAGGGTTGAATTATGCAATTTATTGGCGGGCTGGATGATGCACTCTTGTCTTTTCTATTCCAAGGTTGTTTACTCCCCATATCAGATATTAACATTACTTTTTATAATGCATGTATACTGAGGTTGAGGTTCTGACTAGCGATTATTTACCCGGGGTTCAATACCTGCTATAGTTTGCTCTCCCAAAAGCAACACAGCCCTAATACGAGATATATAGCTAACTAAAGTCATGTTAATGAGTGACCATTTTAGAATATCATGGGACACATAGTCTGTGGTTGCAATCTATTTTATGTCAATCATACTGCTGCTTGTAGCCTATAACTGATGCTTAGTGGTCTTATGCTGCCATCTATTGGAAATATTTAGCAATTAACATTTACATTTACATTTAAGTCATTTAGCAGACGCTCTTATCCAGAGCGACTTACAAATTGGTGGATTCACCTTATGATATCCAGTGGAACAACCACTTTACAATAGTGCATCTAAATCTTTTAAGGGGGGGCGCCTCGAAAATAATATTCAAAAGAATAAGATAATAAGGTCCTTTGATTCAAAGGGGTTAAACACTAAAGTTACCGTCAATCTAGTGAAGAGAGGAGAACCGGACAGAGGCAGCCAGCATCCGTCAACGAGAGAGGGAGGATAGGATAACTAGGATGCTGCTGGTAGAGTAGCTAGCTAGCTTACCTAGCTGTACCGACTAGCTAGGATATCTAGGATGCTGCTGGTAGAGTAGCTAGCTAGCTTACCTAGCTGTACCCACTAGCTAGGATAACTAGGATGCTGCTGGTAGAGTAGCTAGCTAGCTTACCTAGCTATACCGGCTATCTAGGATAACTAGGATGCTGCTGGTATAGTAGCTAGCTAGCTTACCTAGCTGTACCGACTAGCTAGGATAACTAGGATGCTGCTGGTAGAGTAGCTAGTTACCATACCGAGCTGTACCGACTAGCTAGGATAACTAGGGTGCTGCTGGTAGAGATGCTAGCTAGCTTACCTAGCTGTACCGACTAGCTAGGATAACTAGGATGCTGCTGGTAGAGTAGCTAGCTAGCTTACCTAGCTGTACCGACTAGCTTGGCTAGCTAGCAGGACGTTCGTCTGTCGTTTGTCTCGATGATGATGACGAATCCGGTGAACCACAAAATGAAACAAGGATAGAGAGTGAAAAGGATCTGGCTACACTCATACTGTCCCTGACCGTAAAGCAAAAAGCTAATTGAACAATAAACTTTGGCGTCTCAACACCGTAGTGAACTCCATCGTTATTCCCCAAGATCACCTCAGCCCACTCTGCGCGTAACCGGACAATATGCTTGGCGCCACACCGTACGGGGACGAGGACAGTTCTGTACTGGGACGGAGACAGTTCCAGAACGCGGACGTGAGCAGTGCCACACAATCAACTAAACCCAGTCTTTACAGTGGGTTACATTAGTAATATTCATTTTTCTTTGTTAAACAAACATTTATTATAACAATATTTTGAGATCTGGGCGATTATCCACAAAGCGTCTCAGAGTACAAAATTGGTCATATAAGTACTGAGAATAAAGACATTTGACACTTATAAGTATAAATTAAAGCTATGCATGAAGTCTCTAGTCCCACCTAGTCGGCAGATATTTAGGACACCTCGTGAGCTGTCCTAAGTAGTTAAGAGTTAACAGCAGGTGTCTTGATAATACTATAGAATAATGCAGTGAGTCAGTGGTTCCTGCACCACAGGTAATTACTTTGGAGTCGTAAAAATAATGTTTTATATTTCTATATGATCAATCCATTAATAAGACAGACCTACTGTAACGCCCTGGCCATAGAGAGTGGTTTTTTGTTCTTTATTTTGGTTAGGCCAGGGTGTTACATTGGGTGGGCGTTCTATGTTTCTTTTTCTATGTTTTTGTATTTCTTTGTTTTGGGCCATGTGTGGCTCCCAATTAGGCACAGCTGAAGTTCGTTGTTGCTGATTGGGAGTCACACATAAGGAGCATGTTTTTCCTTTTTGTGGGTAATTGTATTCTGTTAGTGTGTTTTCCTGACAGGACTGTTTCTGGTCATTTTTGTTTCATTTTTGTAAAGTGTTCTCTTTTGAATTAAAATTTTAATGATGAACACATCCTCCGCTGCACCTTGGTCTAATTCTGACGACGGCCGTTACAGAATTACCCACCACAAGAAGACCAAGCAGCGGAGGAAGGAGCAGCGCAAGGAGAAGAACCAGGAGAGGAGCTATCTGGAATCGTGGACTTGGGAGGAAATCCTGGACGGTAAAGGACCATGGGCTCAAGCTGGGGATTACTGGTACTGGTAAGACACCGTGTTATTGGTAAGACACCGTGTTATGCTGTGAAGCGCACGGTGTCCCTAGTGCGCGTTCAAAGCCCGGTGCGCTACATACCAGCCCCCCGCAAGTGCCATGCGAGGGCAGTCATCGAGCCAGGACGGGTTGTGCCAGCTCAGTGCGTCTGGTCTCCAGTGCGCCTTTTCGGACCAGGGTATCCTGCACCGGCTCTGCGCACTGTGTCTCCAGGGCACTGGGAGGGTCCAGTTCACCCAATGCCTGCTCTCCGCCCGTGCCGGGCCAAAGTGGGCATTCAGCCTGGAGTGTGGGTAAAGAGCGTCCGTACCAGAACTCCAGTGCTCCCCCACAGCCCGGTTTATCCTGTGCCTCCTCCTCGGACCAGGCCTCCAGTGGGTCTCCCCATCCTGGTTAAGCATGTGCCTCCTCCACGGACCAGGCCTCCAGTGGGTCTCCCCATCCTGGTCTCTCCTGTGCCGCTTCCACGGACCAGGCCTCCAGTGGGTCTCCCCATCCTGGTTAAGCATGTGCCTCCTCCACGGACCAGGCCTCCAGTGGGTCTCCCCATCCTGGTCTCTCCTGTGCCTCCTCCACGGACCAGGCCTCCAGTGGGTCTCCCCATCCTGGTCTCTCCTGTGCCGCTTCCACGGACCAGGCCTCCAGTGGGTCTCCCCATCCTGGTCAGTCCTGTGCCTGCTCCATGGACCAGGCCTCCAGTGGGTCTCCCCATCCTGGTCTCTCCTGTGCCGCCTCCTTGGACTAGGCCTCCAGTGGGTCTCGCCAGTCCAGAGCCGCCAGAGCTGCCCGCCAGTCCGGAGCCGCCAGAGCTGCCCGCCAGTCCGGAGCCGCCAGAGCCGCCCGCCAGTCCGGAGCCGCCAGAGCCGCCCGCCAGTCAGGAGCCGCCAGAGCCGCCCGCCAGTCAGGAGCCGCCAGAGCCGCCCGCCTGTCAGGAGCCGCCAGAGCCGACTGCCTGTCCGGAGCCGCCAGAGCCGCCCGCCGGTCCGGAGCCGCCAGAGCCGCCCGCCTGTCCAGAGTCGCCCGCCAGCCCGGTGAGTCCTGTGCCTACGCCTAGGGCCAGGTCTCTTACATGTCTCCTCAGCCTGGTGAATCCTGGGTCAGTGCCGCCGGAGCCGCCAGGGACGCCCGCCAGCCGGGCGCAGCCAGGGACGCCCGCCAGCCGGGCGCAGCCATCGCTGCCCGCCAGCCGGGCGCAGCCATCGCCACCCGCCAGCCGGGCGCAACCAGGGTCGCCCGCCAGCCGGGCGCAGTCAGGGTCGCCCACCAGACCTTCGGCGCGGCCAGGTGCGCCACCTAAGAGGACGATGCCGAGGGTGGAGCAGAGGCCACGTCCCGCACCTGAGCCGCCGTCGTAAGAAGGCCCACCCGGACCCTCCCCTTCAGAGTCAGGTTTTGCGGTCGGAGTCCGCATCTTGGGGGGGGGTACTGTAACGCCCTGGCCATAGAGAGGGGTTGTTGTTCTTTATTTTGGTTAGGCCAGGGTGTTACATTGGGTGGGCGTTCTATGTTCCTTTTTCTATGTTTTTTATTTCTTTGTTTTGGGCCGTGTGTGGCTCCCAATCAGGCACAGCTGAAGTTTGTTGTTGCTGATTGGGAGTCAAACATAAGGAGCATGTTTTTCCTTTGGGTTTTGTGGGTAATTGTATTCTGTTAGTGTGTTTTCCTGACAGGACTGTTTCTGGTCGTTTTTGTTTCATTTTTGTAAAGTGTTCTCTTTTGAATTAAAATTTTAATGATGAACACATCATCCGCTGCACCTTGGTCTAATTCTGACGACGGCTGTTACACCTACTTGCAACAGTATGTCTTGTGCTTTTGGCAATGATTTATGTATAATATTTATGTATCACAAGTGATACCATGTATGTCTGCATAGCATTTTGTCTTCATTTTGGCAGATTAACTCATGCTTATTTCTGAAGATTAACTCAGGTTTTCACCCAGCGGCTAAAGAGTTGGAGCTGTGGCAGGAGTTGGACCTGTGGCTGGTTTGAATCCCGGTCCGGGCGCTGGAAAAAACAGGTGGAATTGATCTGACCACTGGAGGGCTGCTGGGTTCACATCCTCAAAACATTAACCTTTCATTGATCAGAACTCTAGAGGTTCTTCTTCACTGAACCCAAAAATATATATAACTTTTAGTGAATCAATATATTAAGGAAGTGATAGAAGCCTTTTTGCTTCTATAAGGAACCTTATTTTCTAAGAGCGTAAAACAAACACGTTTTTCTTTTGATTATTTAATTATCTACATCATGTTATTTCAAGTTATCCCTTTGGAGCGCAACATCACGTTGTTAAAAAATTATCCTAAATTGGGCCTGGCTTTAAAATGGGCAATTGAAGGCATCTAGGGTGTTCCAGCTAAACAATGGATGTATAGCGTTTTGCAATACAAAAAAATTATACACAATCCTAAGCTATTAATTAAAAATCTGAGAACAGTAATATTGAAGGTACCCATAAGCAACCATTTCTGATTAAAAAACAAACGTGAACATTTTTGGAAATATCATTTTTGAAATAAACTATTAATAATTCTTAAACAAAATTGTCATCTCACCTCTTAGATTTGGTGTCATGTTCCCCAGAGAGACTCATTTTAGAGACAGGCTCCCCCTCCTCTCTCTCCCCAGAGAGACTCATTTTAGAGGCAGGGCCCCCCTCCTCTCTCTCCCCAGAGAGACTCATTTTAGAGGCAGGACCCCCCTCCTCTCTCTCCCCAGAGAGACTCATTTTAGAGGCAGGGCCCCCCTCCTCTCTCTCCCCAGAGAGACTCATTTTAGAGGCAGGGCCCCCCTCCTCTCTCTCCCCAGAGAGACTCATTTTAGAGACAGGACCCCTAAACAGAGATCCAACATGTTGGTTGTGGTTAACACAGTGACAACTAAACAGAGATCCAGCATGTTGGTTGTGGTTAACACAGTGACAACTAAACAGAGATCCAGCATTTTGGTTGTGGTTAACACAGTGACAACTAAACAGAGATCCAGCATGTTGGTTGTGGTTAACACAGTGACAACTAAACAGAGATCCAGCATGTTGGTTGTGGTTAACACAGTGACAACTAAACAGAGATCCAGCATGTTGGTTGTGGTTAACACAGTAACAACTAGTTCTTGAATGTCAATTGTTCTCATGTATTCATTATCTCTTAGAGAAATAAAACATTTACTAACAGATACATAGAAACAGTCAGGTGATTTAAAGCATCACATGAACATGTTGTTGTGACATTTCATCTCCATGGTAACTGTCAATAATAATAATTATAAGTCACTGTTTGTTATTAAGGTAGTAATAGACAGTACAGCAACAATAATAATAATAATAATAATAATAATAATAACAATAATAATAATAATAACAATAATAAGTCACTGTTTGTTAAGGTAGTTATAGACAGAACAACAACAATAATAATAATAATAATAATAATAATAATAATAATAAGTCACTGTTTGTTAAGGTAGTTATAGACAGTACAGCAACAATAATAATAATAATAATAATAATAAGTCACTGTTTGTTAAGGTAGTTATAGACAGTACAGCAACAATAATAATAATAATAATAATAATAATAATAATAATAATAATAATAAGTCACTGTTTGTTAAGGTAGTTATAGACAGTACAGCAACAACAATAATAATAAGTCACTGTTTGTTAAGGTAGTTATAGACAGTACAGCAACACAAGGCCATGTCTCACACTTATTTGTATTCACTAACAGTAGGCTATTTATTGTCTTTCAATCTGTTATTTTCTAAATGTATCTGAGAATGTAGACAGAAGGGCTAAAACGGACATGATTGATCTGAGGGGGAAATCATTGATCCATTTAGAAAGGTTTTTTGCATCAAGTAAGAGATTTTAAATAATGTAAAGTAGGCTAGGTTATAATGTATAATAGTGGTTTGTTAGTGATATGTAGATCAAGGTCTATACCTCGGCTATAACCTACTTATCTTAGATGACCAGCCTAAACCTGTTCAAGTCAGTTCACATAATGTTATAGGCCTACCAGTAGCAGGACAGAGCATGTACACTATATATACAAAAGTATGTGGACACCCCTTCAAATTAGTGGATTCGGCTTATTCAGCCACACCGTTGCTGACAGGTGTATAAAATCGAGAAGACAGCCATGTAATCTCCATAGACAAAAATTGGCAGTAGAATGACCCGTACTGAAGAGCTCAGTGACTTTCAATGTGGCACCATCATAGGATGCCACCTTTCCAACAAGTCAGTTTGTCAAATTCCTGCTGTAAGTGCTGTTATTGTGAAGTGGAAACGTCTAGGAGCAACAACGGCTCAACCGTGAAGTGGTAGGCCACACAAGTTCACAGGCCTGCCGAGTGCGGAAGCGCTGTCCTCGGTTGCAACACTCACTTCTGAGTTCCAAACTGCAACGTCAGCAAAATAACTGTTCGTTGGGAGCTTCATGAAATTAGTTTCCATTGCCGAGCAGCCGCACACAAGATCACCATGCGCAATACCAAGCATCGGCTTGAGTGGTGTAAAGCTCGCCGCCATTGGACACTGGAGCAGTGGAAACGTGATCTTTGGAGTTATGAATCACGCTTCACCATCTGGCAGTCCGACGGACAGGTGGAGGAGGAATTATGGTCTGGGGCTGTTTTTCATGGTTCAGGCCCCCTAGTTCTAGTGAAGATAAATCTTAACGCTACAGAATAAAATGACATTCTAGACGATTCTGTGCTTCCAACTTTGTGGCAACAGTTTGGGGAAGTCCCTTTCCTGTTTCAGCATGACAATGTCCCCGTGCACAAAGCGAGGTCCATACAGAAATGGCTTGTCGAGATCGGTGAGGAAGAACTTGACTGGCCTGCACAGAGCCCTGACCTCAACCCCATCGAACACCTTTGGGATGAATTGGAACACCGACTGCGAGCCAGGCCTAATCACCCAACATCAGTGCCCGACCTCCCTAATGCTCTTGTGGCTGAATGGAAGCAAGTCCCTCCAGCAATGTTTCAACATCTTGAGGAAAGCCTTCCCAGAAGAGTGGAGGCTGTTATAGCAGCAAAGCGGGGGACAAACTCCATATTAATGCCCATGATTTTGGAATGAGATGTCCTGCTATATTCTCGACTAGCAGGTGTCCACACCATAATGTATATAACCTAATCAAAATCAAATCAAATGTTATTGGTCACAAGGTCTGAGCGGCATAGACTAAGATACAGTAGAAAAGTATTCTATTTTTAACAACTTTTACTTTTACTTCACTACATTCTTAAAGAAAAATATGTACTTTTTACTCCATACATTTTCCTGACACCCAAAAGTGTCAACATTTTGAATGCTTAGCAGAACAGGAAAATGGTCCAATTCACACACTTATCAAGATAACATCCCTGGTCATCCCTACTGCCTCTGATCTGGAGGACTCACTAAACAGAGAACATCCCTGGTCATCCCTACTGCCTCTGATCTGGAGGACTCACTAAACAGAGAACATCCCTGGTCATCCCTACTGCCTCTGATCTGGAGGACTCACTAAACAGAGAACATCCCTGGTCATCCCTACTGCCTCTGATCTGGCAGACTCACTAAACAGAGAACATCACTGGTCATCTCTACTGCCTCTGATCTGGAGGACTCACTAAACAGAGAACATCCCTGGTCATCTCTACTGCCTCTGATCTGGAGGACTCACTAAACAGAGAACATCCCTGGTCATCCCTACTGCCTCTGATCTGGAGGACTCACTAAACAGAGAACATCCCTGGTCATCTCTACTGCCTCTGATCTGGAGGACTCACAATACAGAGAACATCCCTGGTCATCTCTACTGCCTCTGATCTGGAGGACTCACTAAACAGAGAACATCCCTGGTCATCCCTACTGCCTCTGATCTGGAGGACTCACTAAACAGAGAACATCCCTGGTCATCCCTACTGCCTCTGATCTGGAGGACTCACTAAACAGAGAACATCCCTGGTCATCCCTACTACCTCTGATCTGGAGGACTCACTAAACAGAGAACATCCCTGGTCATCCCTACTGCCTCTGATCTGGAGGACTCACTAAACAGAGAACATCCCTGGTCATCCCTACTGCCTCTGATCTGGAGGACTCACTAAACAGAGAACATCCCTGGTCATCCCTACTGCCTCTGATCTGGAGGACTCACTAAACACAAATGCTTTGTTTTTAAATGATGTCTGAGTGTTGGAGTGTGACCCTGTCTGACCATAAGTTAAAATAACAAGAAAATTGTGCCGTCTGGTTTGCTTAATGAAAGGAATTTTTAATTATTACTACTTTACTTTTACTTTTGATGCTTATTATGTATATTTTAGCAATTACATTTACTTTTGATACTTAATCATATTTGAAACCAAATACTTTGACTTTTACTGAATAAGTATTTTACTGGGTGACTTTCCCTTTTAATTGAGTCATTTTCTATTAAGGTATCTTTACTTTTACTCCAGTATGAGAATTGAGTACTTTTTCCACCGCTGTTCTATCGTTCTAGAGACATATGAGCCACAGTTTCAACAGACATTTTGTAACTGCGTAGGCTACAAAGTTACTTTCAGTTTCATATAAGGAAATAAAGCAACGGTCACTGGGTGAATTCGTTTTGCATTGCCCGGCTCCCCGGGTGCGCAGAGTTTACGCATTTTAGACCATTCCATTGTTCCTTAAAATAAAACTCCACTCACCTGTAGCACCGGGCCATGCAAAACGAACTTCCCACTGTCGCAGGGCACTGAGACACAGAGTTCTAAACCCAGACGCGTTTCTTCAAGACATCTCTCTTACATTATTTTAGCTAAACATATAATTTACTGGAAACCAAGTTTAGCTGTGTTTTTCCCTCCAGAATGTGAGTTATTGTAGGACTTTAATAATTGTTAACAGGCCTACAAACCCAAAAGGGTTTAATTTGAGAATGTTAATTTGTATGCCTCAAATATTAAACTGTCTTAAAATATTTAATGATTAGTTGAATCAGGTGTGTAAGTGCTGGTAAGAACAAAAGGATTGAGAAACCCTGAGATAAACATAAAACCATATAATGTAAAAGCTCCTCCGCCATCTTTACCAGACGTTTTACTGATAACATGTAGACCTACTGATTAGTTTCCACTTTGAAAACTGCTGTCTGTCAGCAACTCAGCTCAAGTAGCAGTTCTACTAACTAGTAATATCTCATTCCTGTTATTCATTCACATACTCTGTCCATTAGAATAAATTAATGTTCAGAAATACTTACTTTATTTTTCAATAATCTCCATATAGTGTTTTCTGCTCTGTCGTCTCAAAATGGATCCTGTACAAAAGAACAACTTTACTTTCTGTTTCAATCAGCCATCTCCCCACCCTGATAATAAAGTTTTTTATTGGTATCTTCCACTAGAGGGCAGTAAACACCTGCTGTTCGGTTTCATACAGGCAGTGTCCCAGAGTTGGATTGCTGATCTAGAATCAGGTCCCCCCTCTCCATGTAATCTGATTCATTATGATATAGGATCAGGTCCCCCCTCTCCATGTAATCTGACTCATTATGATATAGGATCAGGTCCCCCCTCTCCATGTAATCTGATTCATTATGATCTAGGATCAGGTCCCCCCTCTCCATGTAATCTGATTCATTGTGATCTAGGATCAGGTCCCTCCTCTCCATGTAATCTGATTCATTATGATCTAGGATCAGGTCCACCCTCTCCATGTAATCTGATTCATTATGATCTAGGATCAGGTCCCTCCTCTCCATGTAATCTGATTCATTATGATCTAGGATCAGGTCCCCCCTCTCCATGTAATCTGATTCATTATGATCTAGGATCAGGTCCCCCCCTCTCCATGTAATCTGATTCATTATGATCTAGGATCAGGTTCCCCCTCTCCATGTAATCTGATTCATTATGATATAGGATCTTTTTTTTCACCTTTATTTAACCAGGTGGCCAGTTGAGAACAAGTTCTCATTTACAACTGCGACCTGGCCAAGATAAAGCAAAGCAGTGCGACAGATACAACAACACAGAGTTACATGGAATAAACAAGCGTACAGTCAACACAAAAGAAAAAAGAAAGTCTATATACAGTGTGTGCAAATGGCTTGAGGAGGTAAGGCAATAAATAGGCCGTAGTAGCAAAGTAATCACAATTTAGCAGATTAACACTGGAGTGATAGATGAGCAGATGATGATGTGTAAGTAGAGATACTGGAGTGCAAAAGAGCAGCAAAGTAAATAAAAACAATATGGGGATGAGGTAGGTAGATTGGGTGGGATATTTACAGATGGACTATGTACAGCTGCAGCGATCGGTTAGCTGCTCAGATAGCTGATGTGTAAAGTTAGTGAGGGAGATATGAGTCTCCAACCAGTGATTTTTGCAATTCGTTCCATTCACTGGCAGCAGAGAACTGGAAGGAAATGCGGCCAAAGGAGGTGTTGGCTTTGGGGATGACCAGTGAGATGTACCTGCTGGAGCGCGTGCTACTGGTGGGTGTTGTTATCGTGACCAGTGAGCTGAGATAAGGCGGAGCTTTACCTAGCATAGACTTGTAGATGACCTGGAGCCAGTGGGTCTGGCGACGAATATGTAGCGAGGGCCAGCCGACTAAAATGACCTGGGTTGCAATCATGAAAAAAAACGACCCGGCCTTCATCGTTTGATATTGAGAACATTGGGAGAGATGAGAGCTGACGTTTTAGTAAATGTGCAGATTACGTATCTCAGTCACAGACAAGAAGCTCAATTAAGACATTATCTTCACCACTGGGACTGGGGACAACAGGACCACCGGCCAAATAATACAGTTCAACACTTCCACACTACCACAGTGAGTAGAATCAGGCTTCTGATCACAGAAAACGTGCAGAATTATTAACCTGTATTTTCACGGCTGGATAAAAAACGTACCCGATTTAATCTGGTTACTACTCCTGCCCAGTAACTAGAATATGCATATAATTATTGGCTTTGGATAGAAAACACCCTAAAGTTTCTAAAACTGTTTGAATGGTGTCTGTGAGTATAACAGAACTCATATGGCAGGCAAAAACCTGAGAAGATTTCATGCAGGAAGTGGCATGTCTGACAATGTGTCGTTCTTCTTGTCTCTGTTTATTGAAGAGTGAGGATCTTAGCTGTCCCGTGACACTTCCTACGGCTGCCATAGGTTCTCAGAAGGCGGCAAAACGCTGAATCGTGGCTTTGCAGGCTCTGGCTGAAACAAAGTAGCGCGTTTGGGTAGTGGCTGGTTACAGTACTGTGAGACTCAGGCTCGTGCCCGCGTCGACCGAAAGCTTTGTTTTCTTTCCTCTGTTTAGCTAAATGGACATTCCCGGTCGGAATATTATCGCTTTTTTACGAGAAAAATGGCATAAAAATGGATTTTAAACAGCGGTTGACATGCTTCGAAGTACGGTAATGGAATATTTAGATTTTTTTTGTCACGAATTGCGCCATGCGCGCGACCCTGATTTACCATTTCTGATAGTGTCTGGGACGCACGAACAAAACGCCGCTATTCGGATATAACGATGGATTATTTTGGACCAAACCAACATTTGTTATTGAAGTAGCAGTCCTGGGAGTGCATTCTGACGAAGACAACAAAAGGTAATCAAACTTTTATAATAGTAAATCTGATATTGGTGAGTGCTAAACTTGCCGGGTGTCTAAATAGCTAGCCCGTGATGGCTGGGCTATGTACTTAGAATATTGCAAAATGTGCTTTCACCAAAAAGCTATTTTAAAATCGGACATATCGAGTGCATAGAGGAGTTCTGTATCTATAATTCTTAAAATAATTGTTATGCTTTTTGTGAACGTTTATCGTGAGTAATTTAGTAAATTGTTAGCAAATTCCCCGGAAGTTTGCGGGGGGTATGCTAGTTCTGAACGTCACATGCTAATGTAAAAAGCTGTTTTTTGATATAAATATGAACTTGATTGAAAAAAGCATGCATGTATTGTATAACATAATGTCCTAGGTGTGTCATCTGATGAAGATCATCAAAGGTTAGTGCTGCATTTAGCTGTCTTCTTGGTTTTTGTGACATTATATGCTAGCTTGAAAAATGGGTGTCTGATTATTTCTGGCTGGGTACTCTGCTGACATAATCTAATGTTTTGCTTTCGCTGTAAAGCCTTTTTGAAATCGGACAGTGTGGTTAGATAAAGGAGAGTCTTGTCTTTAAAATGCTGTGAAATAGTCATATGTTTGAAAAATTGAAGTTTTTGTATTTTTGAGGAATATGTAATTCGTGCCACGCCTATCATTGGATATTGGAGCAGGTGTTCCGCTTGCGGAACGTCTAGATGTAACAGGTTAATGATGAATTGTATTAGACGTTATTAGACATTTCTGTTGTTGAGGAGGATGGGAGACCCACAGTATAGGTGCGTAACGCACAGAGACGTCAAAAATGTGTTTCAAAAATCGTCGAAGAGTAATTATTTTAACCTAAAGCATTTAATAAAGACACTTATAGTACAATATTATGGGGAATAGGAATGAGAGGGCTACTTACTTATGATTTATTATTGGAGAATACCACAACAACATTACATGTTGGACTGTACACATTAATATGATTTATTATATACCACAACAACATTACATGTTGGACTGAACACATTAATATGATTTATTATATACCACAACAACATTACATGTTGGACTGTACACATTAATATGATTTATTATATACCACAACAACATTACATGTTGGACTGTACACATTAATATGATTTATTATATACCACAACAACATTACATGTTGGACTGAACACATTAATATGATTTATTATATACCACAACAACATTACATGTTGGACTGTACACATTAATATGATTTATTATATACCACAACAACATTACATGTTGGACTGAACACATTAATATGATTTATTATATACCACAACAACATTACATGTTGGACTGAACACATTAATATGATTTATTATATACCACAACAACATTACATGTTGGACTGTACACATTAATATGATTTATTATATACCACAACAACATTACATGTTGGACTGTACACATTAATATGATTTATTATATACTACAACAACATTACATGTTGGACTGAACACATTAATATGATTTATTATATACCACAACAACATTTCATGTTGGACTGTACACATTAATATGATTTATTATATACTACAACAACATTACATGTTGGACTGAACACATTAATATGATTTATTATTGGAGAATACCACAACAACATTACATGTTGGACTGAACACATTAATATGATTTATTATATACCACAACAACATTACATGTTGGACTGTACACATCAATATGATGTATTATATACCACAACAACATTTCATGTTGGACTGAACAAATTAATGTTATTTATTATATACCACAACAACATTTCATGTTGGACTGAACACATTAATGTTATTTATTATATACCACAACAACATTACATGTTGGACTGTACACATTAATATGATTTATTATTGGAGAATACCACAACAACATTTCATGTTGGACTGTACAAATTAATGTTATTTATTATATACCACAACAACATTTCATGTTGGACTGAACACATTAATATGATTTATTATATACCACAACAACATTACATGTTGGACTGAACAAATTAATGTTATTTATTATATACCACAACAACATTTCATGTTGGACTGTACACATTAATATGATTTATTATATACCACAACAACATTACATGTTGGACTGTACAAATTAATATGATTTATTATATACCACAACAACATTACATGTTGGACTGTACACATTAATATGATTTATTAAAAACAAAGGAGGACAAAGGCACTCTTCATATAATTAATTAAAATGCCTTTATCTGTATGTTATGTTCAATAGAAACAAAGTTTTTAAAAATCCTACGCGTTTCGGCTGCATGGCCTTCGTCAGGGAGTACAAAGAATAATACAATGACTTCTTTTGAACAGCTTTTCCAATTAGCCCTAATTTGAAGAGGGAGTGGTTACACAATGAATTGGACACACCTAGAGACGCCTTCAAGACCTCTTAGCGGAACACAAGTACGCTATACGGGTAGGCAATGAAGACTACCCCATGGCAAGGCACTACAAGTCCTTACACCATGGCAACCCTGCCTCCCTACAAGCTATGGGTATTGATCACATTCCGGCCTCTATTAGAAAAGGGGACCGTCTTAAACAGTTAAACCAAAGGGAAAGTTTTTGGATTTACAAACTACAGGCCACTAAATACCCTGGTTTACATGAAGATATGGATTTACAAACTACAGGCCACTAAATACCCTGGTTTACATGAAGATATGGATTTACAAACTACAGGCCACTAAATACCCTGGTTTACATGAAGATATGGATTTACAAACTACAGGCCACTAAATACCCTGGTTTACATGAAGATATGGATTTACAAACTACAGGCCACTAAATACCCTGGTTTACATGAAGATATGGATTTACAAACTACAGGCCACTAAATACCCTGGTTTACATGAAGATATGGATTTACAAACTACAAGCCACTAAATACCCTGGTTTACATGAAGATATGGATTTACAAACTACAGGCCACTAAATACCCTGGTTTACATGAAGATATGGATTTACAAACTACAGGCCACTAAATACCCTGGTTTACATGAAGATATGGATTTACAAACTACAGGCCACTAAATACCCTGGTTTACATGAAGATATGGATTTACAAACTACAGGCCACTAAATACCCTGGTTTACATGAAGATATGGATTTACAAACTACAGGCCACTAAATACCCTGGTTTACATGAAGATATGGATTTACAAACTACAGGCCACTAAATACCCTGGTTTACATGAAGATATGGATTTACAAACTACAGGCCACTAAATACCCTGGTTTACATGAAGATATGGATTTACAAACTACAGGCCACTAAATACCCTGGTTTACATGAAGATATGGATTTACAAACTACAGGCCACTAAATACCCTGGTTTACATGAAGATATGGATTTACAAACTACAGGCCACTAAATACCCTGGTTTACATGAAGATATGGATTTACAAACTACAGGCCACTAAATACCCTGGTTTACATGAAGATATGGATTTACAAACTACAGGCCACTAAATACCCTGGTTTACATGAAGATATGGATTTACAAACTACAGGCCACTAAATACCCTGGTTTACATGAAGATATGGATTTACAAACTACAAGCCACTAAATACCCTGGTTTACATGAAGATATGGATTTACAAACTACAGGCCACTAAATACCCTGGTTTACATGAAGATATGGATTTACAAACTACAGGCCACTAAATACCCTGGTTTACATGAAGATATGGATTTACAAACTACAGGCCACTAAATACCCTGGTTTACATGAAGATATGGATTTACAAACTACAGGCCACTAAATACCCTGGTTTACATGAAGATATGGATTTACAAACTACAAGCCACTAAATACCCTGGTTTACATGAAGATATGGATTTACAAACTACAGGCCACTAAATACCCTGGTTTACATGAAGATATGGATTTACAAACTACAGGCCACTAAATACCCTGGTTTACATGAAGATATGGATTTACAAACTACAGGCCACTAAATACCCTGGTTTACATGAAGATATGGATTTACAAACTACAAGCCACTAAATACCCTGGTTTACATGAAGATATGGATTTCTCACCATTCCTGTAGGGTTGTGATAGGTCCATTTGCTGTCATCTAGTGGACATTTTGCTCAATTGCCCTCAGCTATGTTTAGACTGTTGTTGTTCATGTTTTGCTGTGTTCTAGTGTACTATGGAATATATTGCTTTCTTATTCTTCACACTTCTCCCAGTCATGTTTAAGGTTAGAACTACCTTTCTAAGTGTTCTGATACTTCTAGCTTGGAGTTGTATTTTTTTTTGATAACATAGCTACAGTATTTCACTTTTTAATGTGTATAGTATTGCTTACTAGGTGTGTCCAATCAATTTTAACCACTCCCTCTTCAAATTAGGGCTAATTGGGAAAAGCTGTTCAAAGGAGGACATTGTATTATTTCTTTGTACTCCCTGACGAAGGCCATGCAGCCGAAACGCGTCAGATTTTTAAAACCTTGTTTCTATTGAACATGCCATACTAATAAAGGCATTTTAATCAATTATATGAAGAGTGCCTTGGTCCTCCTTTCTATTTTATACTGTACTCTGTATTTCACACAGTGAGTCTATGCAACCTATTATGTGTCAACGGAAGCACATTTTACTTCTGAACGTGTTTAGGCTTGCCATAACAAAGGGGTTGAATACTTTCTGACTCAAGACATTTCAGATTTAAATCTTTTATTCATTTGTAAAAAAGAAAAGAAAAACATATTTCCACTTTGACATTATGAGTTATTGTGTGTAGGACAGTGACAGTAAAATCTCAATTTAATCGATTAAAAAATACAGCGTGTAAACAACAAAATGTGGAAAAGGTCTAGGCAGTGAATACTTTCTGAAGGCCCTGTAGCTGGTATCATGACTTTCAGCATGACAATCAACATCATAACTAAAAGTGAGAAAGAACTATCTCACAGATCCAGGAACGGTTAAATGAACACGGATAGTCATGCCATGGTCCTTGGTCTGATGAACTGTGAGTTAACAACACACAGTTCTCCACTCCACCACCATTAGGCTGTCCACTCCCCCAGTACCTGCAGTAGAAATAACACAGTTAGACTGACCACTCTCTCAGAACCTAGAGTATGAACAACACAGAATCAGTCCTACCCCTTACACGGTGGTCAGAGTTGTTAGAGCAGTAGTCTCTTACTTTGGGGTGGTCAGTGGGTTGCCGTCCACCCATTTCCAGGTCCCCTCAGTAACAGTGTCAGTCAGACCAATCCAGAAACCCTTGTTGAGGTGGAAGAGAAACTCCTGTTGGTGAGAAAGAGCTGATATTGTCAACTACTATAGACTACATGTGTTAAATACTGGAAGATACATTACTGACCAAGGGATGTTTGATCATAACCCCCCCGCCATATCTCTCTCTCTTTCTCTCTCACCTGTTCCTTATCACTGTTGATGATCACCAGGTCTGCTCCTCTCTCCAGACAGTCATCTTTGCTCTCCCCCCAGGTTTTAGTCTCAGTAGACAGGAAGTACCAACTGGATTCAAACTTCTTCCAGTCTTTAGGGCAGGTTTGTTCTACAAGACAAAAACATGAATTTCCATCTTATTATTCTGCACCTATTATTTTAGAATACAAACACAAGTTGACTGCATATTAGAAATATGATGTTATGATCATTTATTTGGTAAACTCACTCAGATTAGAGAACTTTCTCATGAGATCATTTTTCTCTTTCTGTTGCTGGGCTCTCTCTTTAGTCAGGGTGTTACTGCTGGTCTGTAGTTGGTCTCTCTCTTTAGTCAGCTTGTTGTAACTGGTCTGTAGCTGGTCTCTCTTTAGTCAGAAGGCTGTAACTGGCCTGTAGCTGGTCTCTCTCTGTTGAGTCGTGATGACCAATTACTCCATCTGTAAAATGGAAAAGTTAATCAAACATGTAACTACCACACCATTGATGATTAAGGATGATTAAGGATGATTAAGTATGATTAAGGTTGATTAAGGATGATTAAGGATGATTAAGGATGATTAAGTATTCTACTTAAGTCTCAGTGACAAAATACTAAACTTACAGTAGACAGACAGGCCTATGATCCCAGTCAGTAGGAGGACAGACAGCAGCCCCAGACACAAAGCAGCTACTCCAGAGGGTCTCTTCCACCACTGGAAATGTACTGAATCACAAATTATTAAAGTATGGTATTTGGTAATGTGTTTTACTGTATCATCCACGATTGGGACAAATAAATAAAATAAAATTGTATTTGTCACATGCGCCGTATCCAACAGGTGTTTTAACCTGTTGGGGCTACAGGTTAGCAATGAACCCCGAGACGGGATTGCTAACAAGGCTGGAAATTCAAAACATCAAAAATCTAATAATTTCAATTTCTCAAACAAGCAACTATTTTACACCATTTAAAAGATAAACATCTCCTTATTCCAACCACATTGTTCGATTTTCAAAGAGGCTTTACGGCAAAAGCATAAAGTTAGATTATGTTAGGACAGTACATAGCCACAAAAGTACAAACATCCATTTTCAATTCAAGGTCAGGCGTCACCAAAAGCAGAAACCAGCTAAAATGATGCACTAACCTTTGGCAATCTCCATCAGATGACACTCCTAGGACATTATGTTATACAATACATGCATTTTTTGTTCCATCAAGTTCATATTTATATCCAAAAACAGCATTTTACAGTAGCGTGAAATTCAGATTTTTTTTCTTCTCTGAAGTGCTTCCGGTGAACAACGTTACAATTTACAAAATTACTATTCGAAAACATTGGTAAATTATAATATTGTGATTCAAATAATAATAGTTTATCATTTCGTAAATGCTACTGTATTGCCAGATTTCAAAATAACTTTACTGCGAAATCACAAGTTGCAATAAACCGGGTGCTGTGCTAAGAACAATAGGCTAGGCTATATAGGTTAGCATCATCTTGTAACCAGCTAATATCAATAATACTATCGTCAATAATCCCTTACCTTTGATTATCTTCATCCATTGGCACTTCCAGGAATCCCAGGTCCACTACAAATGTGGTTTCTTTTGACAAAGTTCATAATTGATGTCCAAATAACTCCAAGTTGTTCCATGTTGTTAGCGCTTCGGTGGCTACTCAAAAGTAGTGCGGGCGGGGGGTGGGAAGTCACGGCGAAAAGTTAAAAAAGTTTTAAAAAATAATCTATTTACGTTCGTTCAAACATGTCAAACGTTGTTTAGCATCAATCTTTAGAGCCATTTTTAACGTCAAACATCAGTAATGTTTCAACACGACCGCTCCTGTGTCTAGAAAAACATCTTTGAAAATTGTCTCGAGTTACATGATTGAGCAGGTGCAGGCAATAATGGAAGTGACGACATCCCAGGGAGGTCAACTTCCCTTCCTTGTCATCCGGTCTCTGTTGATCATAGACGCTTCAAACAACTTTATAAAGATCGCTGACATCTAGTGGAAGCCGTAGGAGTTGCGAAATGAATCCTTTCTCACTGTGGTATCTATTAAACAATGATTAAAAAAAAATAGTACAGCCACAAAATTCTTTTTTTCTCTCAGGTTTTCTCAGGTTTTTGCCTGCCATATGAGTTTTGTTATACTTACAGACACCATTCAAACAGTTTTAGAAAATTCAGAGTGTTTTCTATCCAAATCTGGTAATAATATGCATATCCTAGCTTCTGAGTTGGTGTAGGTGGCAGTTAAAAATGGGCACATATTTTTTTCAAAATTCTCAATACTGCCCCCGTAGCCCATTAAGAAAAATACAAAAAAATGAAAATAAATAAAAGTAACAAATAATTAAAGAGCAGCAGTAAAATACCAATAGCAGGGCTTTATACAGGGAGTACCGGTACAGAGTCAGTGTGCGGGAGCACTGGTGTCGAGGTAATTGAGGTAATATGTACATGTAGGTAGAGTTATTAAAGTTACTATGCATAGATAATAAACAGAGTAGCAGCAGGGTAAAAAAGGGGGGGGACAATGCAAATAGTCTGGGTAGCCATTTGATTAGATGTTCAGGAGTCTTATGGCTTGGGGGTAGAAACTGTTTATAAGCCTCTTGGACCTAGACTTAGGCACTCTGTTACTGCTTGCCATGCGATAACAGAGAGAACAGTCTATGACTAGGGTGGCTGGAGTCTTTGACAATGTTTAAGGCCTTCCTCTGACACCGCCTGGTATAGAGGTCCTGGATGGCAGGAAGTTTGGCCCAGTGATGTACTGGGCTGTATGCACTACCCTTTGTAGTGCCTTGCTGTCGGAGGCCGAGCAGTTGCCATACCAGGCAGTGGTGCAACCAGTTAGGATGCTCTCGGTGGTGCAGCGTTAGAACCTTTTGAGGATCTGAGGACCCATGCCAAATGTTTTCAGTCTGTTGTGCCCTCTTTTCAGATTTTGTTGTGCCCTCTTCACAACCGTCTTGGTGTGTTTGGACCATGTTAGTTTGTTGGTGATGTGGACACCAATGAACTTGAAACTCTCAACCTGCTCCACTACAGCCCCATCGATGAGAACAGGGGCATGCTCGGTCCTCCTTTTCCTGTAGTCCGCGATCATCTCCTTTGTCTTGATCACGTTGAGGGAGAGGTTGTTGTCCTTGCACCACATGGCCAGGTCTCTGACCTCCTCCCTATAGGCTGTCTCGTCATTGTCGGTGATCAGGCCTACCCCTGTTGTGTCATCGGCAAACTTAATGATGGTGTTGGAGTCATGCCTGGCCATGCAGTCATGAGTGAACAGGGAGTACAGGAGGGTACTGAGCACGCACCCCTGAGGGGCCCCCGTGTTGAGGATCAGCGTGGCGGATGTGTTGTTACCTACCCTTACCACCTGGGGGGCGGCCCGTCTGGAAGTCCAGAATCCAGTTACAGAGGGAGGTGTTTAGTCCCAGGGTCCTTAGCTTATTGATGAGCGTTGAGGGTACTATGGTGTTGAACACTGATCTGTAGTCAAGGAATAGCATTCTCACATAGGTGTTCCTTTTGTCCAGGTGGGAAAGGGCAGTGTGGAGTGCAATAGAGATTGCATCATCTGTGGATTTGTTTGGGCGATATGCAAATTGGAGTGGGTCTTGGGTTTCTGGGATAATGGTGTTGATGTGAGCCATTACCAGCCTTCCACTAACTGTTGCTACGGGTCGGTAGTCATTTAGGCAGGTTACCTTAGTGTTCTTGGGCACAGGGTGGTCTGCTTAACCTCTATGGGCTAACCTACTCAACAGCCAGTTGAATACTGTGGCGCAATTTTCAAATACCTTAGATATGCTATTACTTAAATTTTTCAAAAATATGACTATTTTACACCATTTTAAAGATAAGACTCTTGTTAATCTAACCACACTGTCCGATTTCAAAAAGGCTTTACAACGAAAGCAAAACATTAGATTATGTCAGCAGAGTACCCAGCCAGAAATAATCATACACCCATTTTTCAAGCTAGCATATAATGTCACATAAACCCAAACCACAGCTAAATGTAGCACTAACCTTTGATGATCTTCATCAGATGACAACCCTAGGACATTATGTTATACAATACATGCATGTTTTGTTCAATCATGTTCATATTTATATCAAAAACCAGCTTTTTACATTAGCATGTGACTAGCATGTGACTACCATTCCCACCGAACACTGCCGGTGAATGTACTAAATTACTCACGATAAACGTTCACAAAAAGCATAACAATTATTTTAAGAATTATAGATACAGAACTCCTCTATGCACTCAATATGTCCGATTTTAAAATAGCTTTTCGGTGAAAGCACATTTTGCAAAATTTTCAGTAGATAGCCCGGCATCACAGGGCTAGCTAGTTTAGACACCCAGCAAGTTTAGCACTCATCAAAGTCAGATTTACTATAAGAAAAATGTTATTACCTTTGTTGTCTTTGTCAGAATGCACTCCCAGGACTTCTACTTCAATAACAAATGTTGGTTTGGTCCAAAATAATCCATCGTTATATCCAAACAGCGGCGTTTTGTTTGTGCGTTCTAGGGACTATCCTAAAGGGTAAATAAGGGTGGCGAGCATGGCGCAATTCGTGACAAAAAAATTCTAAATATTCCATTTCCGTACTTCGAAGCATGTCAACCGCTGTTTAAAATCAATTTTTATGCCATTTTTCTCATAAAAAAGCGATAATATTCAGACCGGGAATCTGCTTTTAGGTAAACAGACAAAGGAAAAGAAAGCATTCGGTCGAAGCGGGCACGCGCCTAAGCCCATAGTACTCTGTGTGGCCACTTGCCAAAAGCGATAAAGTGTTTCAGCCAGAGCCTGCATCGATATCGTTCAGCTTTTTCCCGGGCTCTGAGACCCTATGGAAGCCGTAGGAAGTGTCACGTTATTGCACAGATCCTGAGTCTTCAATAAAAAGAGCCAAGATGAAACACTACTTCTCAGACAGGCCACTTCCTGCTTGAAATCTTCTCAGGTTTTGGCCTGCCATATGAGTTCTGTTATACTCACAGACACCATTCAAACAGTTTTAGAAACTTTAGGGTGTTTTCTATCCAAAGCCAATAATTATATGCATATTCTAGTTACTGGGCAGGAGTAGTAACCAGATTAAATCGGGTACGTTTTTTATCCAGCCGTGTCAATACTGCCCCCTAGCCCTAACAGGTTAAAACATGTTGGGATTACAGACAGACAGGGAGAGGTTGAAAATGTAAGTGAAGACACTTGCAAGTTGGTCAGCACATGCTCAGAGTACACGTCCTGGTAATCCGTCTGGCCCTGCGGCCTTGTGAATGTTGACCTGTCTAAAGGTCTTACTCACGTCGGCTACGGAGAGCGTGATCACACAGTCGTCCAGAACAAAGCCATATTGCTACATGGCAATCTCACCTGTTTAGTGTGTGTGTGTGTGTGTGTGTGTGTGTGTGTGTGTGTGTGTGTGTGTGTGTGTGTGTGTGTGTGTGTGTGTGTGTGTGTGTGTGTGTGTGTGTGTGTGTGTGTGTGTGTGTGTGTGTGTGTGTGTGTAATCTTACCTGAATCAACAACTCCATCTCTTGAACTGGGCTTGAAGGCTCTTACATTGGAATATAATTGGTCATCAATCTCTGTGTTTTTCATTGCATCAGGCTCATCGTCTTCAAATCCATCTGAGTTTTCATAGACTCCCTCTGACATCTTAACACACTTGTGGTGAAATACAGTAACTTCTAACCTCAACTCTAATATACGTCTATAGCTGTGTCTTCTCCCCGCAAAGTCCTGCGTCTGTGTGACTTTAGGTAGTGAAACTCTTTATCAGTCAACCACAGTGAAGGGGAAATTGTGAAATTAGCACAACCCTGGTCACTACGTGACTCCCACCAGCCTTAGTGTGATAATATAATACATGATATGACTCCCACCAGCCTTAGTGTGATAATATAATACATGATATGACTCCCACCAGCCTTAGTGTGATAATATAATACATGATATGACTCCCACCAGCCTTAGTGTGATTATATAATACATGATATGACTCCCACCAGCCTTAGTGTGATAATATAATACATGATATGACTCCCACCACCCTTAGTTTGATTATACATTGCTCAAAAAAAATAAAGGGAACACTAAAATAACACATCCTAGATCTTAATGAATGAAATAATCTTATGAAATACTTTTTTCTTTACATAGTTGAATGTGCTGACAACAAAATCACACAATAATAATTTATTGAAATCCAATTTATCAACCCATGGAGGTCTGGATTTGGAGTCACACTCAAAATTAAAGTGGAAAAACACACTACAGGCTGATCCAACTTTGATGTAATGTCCTTAAAACAAGTCAAAATGAGGCTCAGTAGTGTGTGTGGCCTCCACGTGCCTGTATGACCTCCCTACAACGCCTGGACATGCTCCTGATGAGGTGGCGGATGGTCTCCTGAGGGATCTCCTCCCAGACCTGGACTAAAGCATCCGCCAACTCCTGGACAGTCTGTGGTGCAACGTGGCGTTGGTGGATGGAGTGAGACATGATGTCCCAGAGGTGCTCAATTGGATTCAGGTCTGGGGAACGGGCGGGCCAGTCCATAGCATCAATGCCTTCCTCTTGCAGGAACTGCTGACACACTCCAGCCACATGAGGTCTAGCATTGTCTTGCATTAGGAGGAACCCAGGGCCAACCGCACCAGCATATGGTCTCACAAGGGATCTGAGGATCTCATTTCGGTACCTAACGCAGTCAGGCTACCTCTGGCGAGCACATGGAGAGCTGTGCGGCCCCCCAAAGAAATGCCACCCCACACCATGACTGACCCACCGCCAAACCGGTCATGCTGGAGGATGTTGCAGGCAGCAGAACGTTCTCCACGGCGTCTCCAGACTCTGTCACGTCTGTCACATGTGCTCAGTGTTAACCTGTTGGGGGTAGGGGGCAGTATTTACACGGCCGGATAAAAAACGTACCCGATTTAACCTCTTACATCTAGACGTTCCGCTAGCGGAACACCTGCTCCAATATCCAATGATAGGCGTGGAGCGAATTACAAATTTCTTAAAAATACAAAAACTTCAATTTTTCAAACATATGACTATTTTACAGCATTTTAAAGACAAGACTCTCCTTTATCTAACCACACTGTCCGATTTCAAAAAGGCTTTACAGCGAAAGCAAAACATTAGATTATGTCAGCAGAGTACCCAGCTGGTGAGTGCTAAACTTGCTGGGTGTCTAAATAGCTAGCCCTGTGATGCCGGGCTATGTACTTAGAATATTGCAAAATGTGCTTTCACCAAAAAGCTATTTTAAAATCGGACATATCGAGTGCATAGAGGAGTTCTGTATCTATAATTCTTAAAATAATTGTTATGCTTTTTGTGAACGTTTATCGTGAGTAATTTAGTAAATGTTTAGTAAATTCACCGGAACTATGCTAGTTCTGAACGTCACATGCTAATGTTAAAAGCTGGTTTTTGATATAAATATGAACTTGATTGAACAAAACATGCATGTATTGTATAACATAATGTCCTAGGTGTGTCATCTGATGAAGATCATCAAAGGTTAGTGCTGCATTTAGCTGTCTTCTGTGTTTTTGTGACATTATATGCTAGCTTGAAAAATGGGTGTCTGATTATTTCTGGCTGGGTACTCTGCTGACATAATCTAATGTTTTGCTTTCGTTGTAAAGCCTTTTTGAAATCGGACAGTGTGGTTAGATTAACCTGTTAGGGCTAGGGGGCAGCATTTGCACGTCTGGATAAAAATTTTTACCCGATTTAATCTGGTTACTAATCCTACCCAGTAACTAGAATATGCATATACTTATTATATATGGATAGAAAACACTCTAAAGTTTCTAAAACTGTTTGAATGGTGTCTGTGAGTATAACAGAACTCATTTGGCAGGCAAAACCCTGAGACATTTTCTGACAGGAAGTGGATACCTGATGTGTTGTATTACCTTTAAACCTATCCCATTGAAAAACACAGGGGCTGAGGAATATTTTGGCACTTCCTATTGCTTCCACTAGATGTCACCAGCCTTTACAAAGTGTTTTGAGTCTTCTGGAGGGAGATCTGACCGAACAAGAGCCATGGAACGATGATGTCCCATTAGACACCTGGCGCGCGAGTTCATGTTGGGTACCCTCGTTCCAATACGTTATAAAAGAGTATGCATTCGTCCACCTTGAATATTATTCATGTTCTGGTTAAAAAAGGCCCTAATGATTTATGCTATACAACGTTTGACATGTTTGAACGAACGTAAATATATTTTTTCCCCTCGTTCATGACGAGAAGTCCGGCTGGCTTAGATCATGTGCTAACAAGACGGAGATTTTTGGACATAAATGATGAGCTTTTTTGAACAAAACTACATTCGTTATGGACCTGTGATACCTGGAAGTGACATCTGATGAAGAGAATCAAAGGTAATGGATTATTTACATAGTATTTTCGATTTTAGATCTCCCCAACATGACGTCTAGTCTGTATCGCAACGCGTATTTTTCTGGGCGCAGTGCTCAGATTATTGCAAAGTGTGATTTCCCAGTAAGGTTATTTTTAAATCTGGCAAGTTGATTGCGTTCAAGAGATGTAAATCTATAATTCTTTAAATGACAATATAATATTTTACCAATGTTTTCTAATTTTAATTATTTAATTTGTGACGCTGACTTGACTGCCGGTTATTGGAGGGAAACGATTTCCTCAACATCAATGCCATAGTAAAACGCTGTTTTTGGATATAAATATGAACTTGATAGAACTAAAAATGCATGCATTGTCTAACATAATGTCCTAGGAGTGTCATCTGATGGAGATTGTAAAAGGTTAGTGCATCATTTTAGCTGGTTTTATGGTTTTGGTGACCCTGTCTTTGACTTGACAAAACATTACACACAACTCTTGTAAATGTACTGTCCTAACATACTCTAAATTTATGCTTTCGCCGTAAAACCTTTTTGAAATCGTAAAACGTGGTTAGATTAAGGAGATGTTTATCTTTCAAAGGGTGTAAAATAGTTGTATGTTTGAAAAATTTGAATTTTGACATTTATTTGGATTCAAATTTGCCGCTCTTGAAATGCACCTGCTGTTGATGGAGTGCACCACGGGTGGCACGCTAGCGTCCCACCTAGCCCATAGAGGTTAACGAGAGTCTTGTCTTTAAAATGGTGTAAAATAGTCATATGTTTGAGAAATTGAAGTAATAGCATTTCTAAGGTATTTGAAAATCGCGCCACGGGATTACACTGGCTGTTGCGTAGGTGGGACGATTTCGTCCCGCCTAGCCCAGAGAGGTTAAGTAGGGGAGGTTCATAGATTTGAAGTACAGTGAAATTATCATCATTATTAGGTTTTGTTTGTAGTCAACTTATGGGTTTCTGAATCGGTGTAGTTTAATGAAATGCTTTTTTTGGGGAAAAAGAGCGCTTCATTGTCTCTCTGTGGAATGTTTCCTAGAAGCCACGATTCCTTAAAGGGGTATACACACATATGGAATCTTAGAAGTTACACACACACATGGAATCGTTGAAGTTTTATTTTCTGAGTTTTAATTAAATATGTGATAAGGGAATGTCTGGGAACCTGGGATCCAACATGTATAAAATGTCTGATGGTTTTTCTTTAATTTGTCTAATATAATAAGAAACACCGTTTTGAAAGGGTGGTATGACTTTTGACCTCTATCATGGCACCCCTTTGTGGTCTGATCAGCCTCATGGGAGGGCCATTTGGATGATGAATTTAAGGTCATTTGTAATACTGGTTTTAAGGAAATTTGTATAACTGATAATGATGATGGAGTTTAAATTTCTTAGACACATTGGTAATTTGAACCAATGAGAAGACAGAATGACGATAAGGGTACAATAATGTTTCTTTGTGGAGTAGTTCAGATTAGTGAATTTGATCTGATTATGTTATTTGAATATCTTTTGACCAGTAGTGGTATTTTTATACATTATAAAGCTAAGTTTAGCTGTGGTTGGATGCAGTGTAAGGAATTTAACACAACAAGGTTGTGAAATTGCCATAATATTATTATTATATTTAGCCAGAATAAGCGTAATAACGGTAGACTTAGGTTAACCTCTATGGGCTAGGTGGGACGCTAGCGTGCCACCCGTGGTGCACTCCATCAACAGCAGGTGCATTTCAAGAGCGGCAAATTTGAATCCAAATAAATGTCAAAATTCAAATTTTTCAAAAATACAACTATTTTACACCATTTGAAAGATAAACATCTCCTTAATCTAACCACGTTTTACGATTTCAAAAAGGTTTTACGGCGAAAGCATAAATTTAGAGTATGTTAGGACAGTACATTTACAAGAGTTGTGTGTAATGTTTTGTCAAGTCAAAGACAGGGTCACCAAAACCATAAAACCAGCTAAAATGATGCACTAACCTTTTACAATCTCCATCAGATGACACTCCTAGGACATTATGTTAGAAAATGCATGCATTTTTAGTTCTATCAAGTTCATATTTATATCCAAAAACAGCGTTTTACTATGGCATTGATGTTGAGGAAATCGTTTCCCTCCAATAACCGGCAGTCAAGTCAGCGTCACAAATTAAATAATTAAAATTAGAAAACATTGGTAAAATATTATATTGTCATTTAAAGAATTATAGATTTACATCTCTTGAACGCAATCAACTTGCCAGATTTAAAAATAACCTTACTGGGAAATCACACTTTGCAATAATCTGAGCACTGCGCCCAGAAAAATACGCGTTGCGATACAGACTAGACGTCATGTTGGGGAGATCTAAAATCGAAAATACTATGTAAATAATCCATTACCTTTGATTCTCTTCATCAGATGTCACTTCCAGGTATCACAGGTCCATAACGAATGTAGTTTTGTTCAAAAAAGCTCATAATTTATGTCCAAAAATCTCCGTCTTGTTAGCACATGATCTAAGCCAGCCGGACTTCTCGTCATGAACGAGGGGAAAAATATATATTTACGTTCGTTCAAACATGTCAAACGTTGTATAGCATAAATCATTAGGGCCTTTTTTAACCAGAACATGAATAATATTCAAGGTGGACGAATGCATACTCTTTTATAACGTATTGGAACGAGGGTACCCAACATGAACTCGCGCGCCAGGTGTCTAATGGGACATCATCGTTCCATGGCTCTTGTTCGGTCAGATCTCCCTCCAGAAGACTCAAAACACTTTGTAAAGGCTGGTGACATCTAGTGGAAGCAATAGGAAGTGCCAAAATATTCCTCAGCCCCTGTGTTTTTCAATGGGATAGGTTTAAAGTCAATACAACACATCAGGTATCCACTTCCTGTCAGAAAATGTCTCAGGGTTTTGCCTGCCAAATGAGTTCTGTTATACACAGACACCATTCAAACAGTTTTAGAAACTTTAGAGTGTTTTCTATCCATATATAATAAGTATATGCATATTCTAGTTACTGGGTAGGATTAGTAACCAGATTAAATCGGGTACATTTTTTTTATCCAGACGTGCAAATGCTGCCCCCTAGCCCTAACAGGTTAATTAAAGGAGTTATTTTAGTGTAAGTAGTCCTGAAGTCAAATTATAGATTTTATTAAAATACCTTATTAGTAATTTAGGAAAATTTGAGCCCCGAGGGAAGCTAAATTTTGATTTATGAAAATGATATTTTACGAATCCTTCTCAGGAGGGCTGTAAGGCAGACTGTTAGTATTCTTACCAGAACAAGGTCATAAAGTCAGCAAGAGGAAGTTGCAACTCTGGCAGGAGGAAGTTATCTATTTGGGGCACACTATAACTCAAGAAGGGAGAACACTTAATTCTACCAGAAAGACAGCCATCCTAGAAGCACCTAAACCACTCAATAAGAAACAAATGATGAGTTTTCTTGGAATTATTAACTATTGCCGTGCGTGGATACCCCATTTTGCATTACATACAAGGAAGCTTAGTGAGTTGATATATGGTAAAGCTATGGCAGCAAAAGATAAGATCAAGTGGACAGATGAGGCTGAAAATCAGTTTGTAAACATTAAAAAGTTATTAACATCTAGCTCAGTACTGGCGTTTCCCAGATATGATCGCCCCTTTACCCAGAAAGTAGACTGTAGGGAGGGGTTCATGACATCAGTGATGAGGGTTTGGAGCGGGTAGTCGCACTTCGCTTCGCTCCACAGGTAATATTACATTTCATTACATTACAACGGTTTGATTTGTTTGATCTGAGCAATTTTTTCTTAGCTAGCTACATAGCCGTCTTTGTATCAAAGATAATTGTGTAGTTTAGAGTAATTATCGAGGTTAGCTAGCCAGCCAGCTGTTTTTGTCCTCCTAACTTAGTCAACACTGCTAGCTAGCCAACTAGCCAACTTCTACCGACTAGCAGCACTGTAGAAACTATTACATTACAACGGAATGACTTAGTCAACTTAGTCAACACTGCTAGCTAGCCAACTAGCCAACTTCTACCAACTAGCAGCACTGTAGAAACTATTACATTACAACGGAACGACTTGATTAGTGTAGTGCTAGCTAGCTACATAGCTGTCTTTGCTGTATTTGTATCTAAGATAATTGTGTAGTTTAGAGTAATTTATCGAGGTTAGCTAGCCAGCCGCGCCGCGACGCCGTTGTCCAGACTCCAGACTTAGTCAACACACCTAGTCATCATCAAACCCACTGCTAGCTAGCCAACCTTTACTGACTAGCAGCACTGTAGAAACTAATACACTACAACGGAACGATTTGACTAGTGCAGTGTTAGCTGTCTTTGTCATAGTCTGATAATTGTGTAGTTTAGAGTAATTATCGAGGTTAACTAGCCAGCCGCGCCGCGACGCCACGCCATTGTCCAGACTCCAGACTTAGTCAACACCCCTAGTCATCATCAAACCCACTGCTAGCTAGCCAACCTTTACTGACTAGCAGCACTGTAGAAACTAATACACTACAACGGAACGATTTGACTAGTGCAGTGTTAGTTGTCTTTGTCATAGTTTGATAACTGTGTAGATTAGAGTAATTATCGAGGTTAGCTAGCCAGCTATTTTCGTCCCCCGCGACACCATTTTTCCAAACCTAGCCAACTATTACCGACGAGCAGCATTGTAGAACTAAATACATTACAAAGGAACGTCTTGATTAGTGCAATGTTAGCTAGCTACATAGTTGCTTTTGTATCATGATAAGGTGTTGTACTGAAACTATCGAGTTTACCTAGCCAGCTACACGTTCCAACAAAGTCAACAACGCAGCCACTGCTAGCTAGCCTACTTCACCAGCCAGCAGTACTGTATCATCTTCGTCATTTTAGTCAATAAAATATTTGCAACTTAAGCTTAACTTTCTGATCATTCGAGAAGTGTAGTCCACTTGTCATTCCAATCTCCTTTGCATTAGCATAGCCTCTTCTGTAGCCTGTCAACTATGTGTCTGTCTATCCCTGTTCTCTCCCCTCTGCACAGGCCACACAAACGCTTCACACCGCGTGGCCGCTGCCACTCTAACCTGGTGGTCCCAGCGCGCACGACCCACGTGGAGTTCCAGGTCTCCGGCAGCCTCTGGAACTGCCGGTCTGCGGCCAACAAGGCAGAGTTCATCTCAGCCTATGCTACCCTCCAGCACCTCGACTTCTTGGCACTGACGGAAACATGGATTACCACAGACAACACTGCTACTCCTACTGCTCTCTCCTCGTCTGCCCACGTGTTCTCGCATACCCCGAGAGCATCTGGCCAGCGGGGTGGTGGCACTGGAATCCTCATCTCTCCCAAGTGGACATTCTCTCTTTCTCCCCTGACCCATCTGTCTATCTCCTCATTTGAATTCCATGCTGTCACAGTTACCAGCCCTTTCAAGCTTAACCTCTATGGGCTAGGCGGGACGAATTCGTCCCACCTACGTAACAGCCACTTGAAGCCTGTGGCGCGATTTTCAAAACATTAAAAATCCTATTACTTCAATTTCTCAAACATATGACTATTTTACAGCTATTTAAAGACAAGACTCTCATTAATCTAACCACACTGTCCGATTTCAAAAAGGCTTTACAACGAAAGCAAAACATTAGATTATGTCAGCAGAGTACCAAGCCAGAAATAATCAGACACCCATTTTTCAAGCCAGCATATAATGTCACCAAAACCCAGAAGACAGCTAAATGCAGCACTCACCTTTGATGATCTTCATCAGATGACAACCCTAGGACATTATGTTATACAATACATGCATGTTTTGTTCAATCAAGTTCATATTTATATCAAAAACCAGCTTTTTACATTAGCATGTGACGTTCAGAACTAGCATACCCCCCGCAAACTTCCGGGGAATTCGCTAACATTTTACTAAATTACTCACGATAAACGTTCACAAAAAGCATAACAATTATTTTAAGAATTATAGATACAGACCTCCTCTATGCACTCGATATGTCCGATTTTAAAATAGCTTTTTGGTGAAAGCACATTTTGCAATATTCTAAGTACATAGCCCAGGCATCACGGGCTAGCTATTTAGACACCCGGCAAGTTTAGCACTCACCATAATCATATTTACTATTATAAAAGTTTGATTACCTTTTGTTGTCTTCGTCAGAATGCACTCCCAGGACTGCTACTTCAATAACAAATGTTGGTTTGGTCCAAAATAATCCATCGTTATATCCGAATAGCGGCGTTTTGTTCGTGCATTCCAGACACTATCCGAAATAGTAAAGAAGGGTTGTGCGCATGGCGCAATTCGTGACAAAAAAATTCTAAATATTCCATTACCGTACTTCGAAGCATGTCAACCGCTGTTTAAAATCAATTTTTATGGCATTTTTCTCGTAGAAAAGCGATAATATTCCGACCGGGAATCTCCTTTTCGGCAAACAGAGGAAAAAATCACAAAGACGGGGGCGGTCAGGTCACGCGCCTAAGCCCAGAGTCCCTTGATTGGCCACTTGAGAAAGGCGATAATGTGTTTCAGCCTGGGGCTGGGATGACGACATTCAGGTTTTTCCCGGGCTCTGAGCGCCTATGGACGACGTAGGAAGTGTCACGTTAGAGCAGAGATCCTTAGTAAAAGATAGAGATGGCAAAGAAGTTCCGGAAATGGTCAGACAGGCCACTTCCTGTAAAGGAATCTCTCAGGTTTTGACCTGCCATTTGAGTTCTGTTATACTCACAGACACCATTCAAACAGTTTTAGAAACTTTAGGGTGTTTTCTATCCATATATAATAAGTATATGCATATTCTAGTTACTGGGTAGGATTAGTAACCAGATTAAATCGGGTACGTTTTTTATCAAGCCGTGAAAATACTGCCCCCTAGCCATAAGAGGTTAACCTCCCCACGTCTACCTTTGACTCATTCCTCTCTGCCTCCTTCTTTCCACTCCTCTCCTCTTTTGACCTCACCCTCTCACCTTACCCCCCTACTCACAAGGCAGGCAATACGCTTGACCTCATCTTTACTAGATGCTGTTCGTCCACTAATCTCATTGCAACTCCCCTCCAAGTCTCCGACCACTACCTTGTATCCTTTTCCCTCTCGCTCTCATCCAACACTTCTCACTCTGCCCCTACTCGGATGGTATTGCGCCGTCCCAACCTTCGCTCTCTCTCTCCCGCTACTCTCTCCTCTTCCATCCTATCATCTCTTCCCTCTGCTCAAACCTTCTCCAACCTATCCCCTGATTCTGCCTCCTCAACCCTCCTCTCCTCCCTTTCTGCATCCTTTGATTCTCTATGTCCCCTATCCTCCAGGCCGGCTCGGTCCTCCCCTCCTGCTCCGTGGCTCGACGACTCATTGCGAGCTCACAGAACAGGGGTCCGGGCAGCCGAGCGGAAATGGAGGAAAACTCGCCTCCCTGCGGACCTGGCATCCTTTCACTCCCTCCTCTCTACATTTTCCTCTTCTGTCTCTGCTGCTAAAGCCACTTTCTACCACTCTAAATTCCAAGCATCTGTCTCTAACCCTAGGAAGCTCTTTGCCACCTTCTCCTCCCTCCTGAATCCTCCTCCTCCTATCCCCCCCTCCTCCCTCTCTGCGGATGACTTCATCAACCATTTTGAAAAGAAGGTCGACGACATCCGATCCTCGTTTGCTAAGTCAAACGACACCGCTGGTCCTGCTCACACTGCCCTACCCTGTGCTTTGACCTCTTTCTCCCCTCTCTCTCCAGATGAAATCTCGCGTCTTGTGACGGCCGGCCGCCCAACAACCTGTCCGCTTGACCCTATCCCCTCCTCTCTTCTCCAGACCATTTCCGGAGACCTTCTCCCTTACCTCACCTCGCTAATCAACTCATCCTTGACCGCTGGCTACGTCCCTTCCGTCTTCAAGTGAGCGAGAGTTGCACCCCTTCTGAAAAAACCTACACTCGATCCCTCCGATGTCAACAACTACAGACCAGTATCCCTTCTTTCTTTTCTCTCCAAAACTCTTGAACGTGCCGTCCTTGGCCAGCTCTCCTGCTATCTCTCTCAGAATGACCTTCTTGATCCAAATCAGTCAGGTTTCAAGACTGGTCATTCAACTGAGACTGCTCTTCTCTGTGTCACGGAGGCTCTCCGCACTGCTAAAGCTAACTCTCTCTCCTCTGCTCTCATCCTCCTAGACCTATCTGCTGCCTTTGATACGGTGAACCATCAGATCCTCCTCTCCACCCTCTCCGAGTTGGGCATCTCCGGCGCGGCCCACGCTTGGATTGTGTCCTACCTGACAGGTCGCTCCTACCAGGTGGCATGGCGAGAATCTGTCTCCGCACCACGTGCTCTCACCACTGGTGTCCCCCAGGGCTCTGTTCTAGGCCCTCTCCTATTCTCGCTATACACCAAGTCACTTGGCTCTGTCATATCCTCACATGGTCTCTCCTACCACTACTATGCAGACGACACACAATTAATCTTCTCCTTTCCCCCTTCTGATAACCAGGTGGCGAATCGCATCTCTGCATGTCTGGAAGACATATCAGTGTGGATGACGGATCACCACCTCAAGCTGAACCTCGGCAAGACGGAGCTGCTCTTCCTCCCGGGGAAGGACTGCCCGTTCCATGATCTCGCCATTACGTTTGACAACTCCATTGTGTCCTCCTCCCAGAGTGCTAAGAACCTTGGAGTGACCCTGGACAACACCCTGTCGTTCTCTACTAACATCAAGGTGGTGACCCGATCCTGTAGGTTCATGCTCTACAACATTCGCAGAGTACGACCCTGCCTCACACAGGAAGCGGCGCAGGTCCTAATCCAGGCACTTGTCATCTCCTGTCTGGATTACTGCAACTCGCTGTTGGCTGGGCTCCCTGCCTGTGCCATTAAACCCCTACAACTCATCCAGAATGCCGCAGCCCATCTGGTGTTCAACCTTCCCAAGTTCTCTCATGTCCCCCCGCTCCTCCGCTCTCTCCACTGGCTTCCTGTTGAAGCTCGCATCCGCTACAAGACCATGGTGCTTGCCTACGGAGCTGTGAGGGGAACGGCACCTCCGTACCTTCAGGCTCTGATCAGGCCCTACACCCAAACAAGGGCACTGCGTTCATCCACCTCTGGCCTGCTCGCCTCCCTACCTCTGAGGAAGCACAGTTCCCACTCAGCCCAGTCAAAACTGTTCGCTGCTCTGGCACCCCAATGGTGGAACAAGCTCCCTCCCGACGCCAGGACAGCGGAGTCAATCACCACCTTCCGGAGACACCTGAAACCCCACCTCTAAGGAATACCTGGGATAGGATAAAGTAATCCTTCTAACCCCCCCAACCAAAAAAAAGATTTAGATGCACTATTGTAAAGTGGTTGTTCCACTGGATATCATAAGGTGAATCCACCAATTTGTAAGTCACTCTGGATAAGAGCGTCTGCTAAATGACTTAAATGTAAATGTAAATCAGTACTGACCCAGAGACACGGGGGGAAAAAAATAGGCCTATTGCTTACTATTCCTCCCGATTAGATGAAGTAGCCCAAGCCATGCCACTATGTTTGCAGTCTGTGGTGGCAGCAGCTTAGGCAGGTGAGGACTCGGCATCTGTTGTGCTCTATCATGATTTGACTTAAAAAATTCCTCATGCCGTATCCATAATGTTGTTAGAACATAAGATGGCTTACATGTCACCAGCTAGACATTTGTCTCGTATGATAATTCTTTTGAACATGCCTAATTTGACAATAGGATGTTGTACTACTCTGAACCCCTCAACATTAGTTCCTATTGCAACAGTTGGCAGCCCACATGATTGTGTAACAGAAACTGAGAAAGTTGTCCTACCAAGATCCGATTTGACTTATCTAGCTTTACCTGATGGGGAACTGACTATGTTTGTAGATGGATCATCAAGAAAGAACCATGATGGCACTAATGTGAAAGGATATGCTATAGTTACAGACACAGAGGTCTTGGAAGCAGAGCCGTTACCGAGAAACTATTCAGCACAATCAGCACAAATAGTAGCACTTACCTGTGTGTGTCAGTTAGGGACAGGAAAACATATTACTATTTACACAGACAGTGCCTATGCATTTAACCTCTCTGGGCTAGGCGGGACGAATTCGTCCCACCTACGTAACAGCCAGTTGAAGCCTGTGGCGCGATTTTCAAAACCTTAAAAATCCTATTACTTCAATTTCTCAAACATATGACTATTTTACAGCTATTTAAAGACAAGACTCTCGTTAATCTAACCACACTGTCCGATTTCAAAAAGGCTTTACAACGAAAGCAAAACATTAGATTATGTCAGCAGAGTACCAAGCCAGAAATAATCAGACACCCATTTTTCAAGCTAGCATATAATGTCACAAAAACCCAGAAGACAGCTAAATGCAGCACTAACCTTTGATGATCTTCATCAGATGACAACCCTAGGACATTATGTTATACAATACATGCATGTTTTGTTCAATCAAGTTCATATTTATATCAAAAACCAGCTTTTTACATTAGCATGTGACGTTCAGAACTAGCATACCCCCCGCAAACTTCCGGGGAATTCGCTAACAATTTACTAAATTACTCACGATAAACGTTCACAAAAAGCATAACAATTATTTTAAGAATTATAGATACAGACCTCCTCTATGCACTCGATATTTAGACACCCGGCAAGTTTAGCACTCACCATAATCATATTTACTATTATAAAAGTTTGATTACCTTTTGTTGTCTTCGTCAGAATGCACTCCCAGGACTGCTACTTCAATAACAAATGTTGGTTTGGTCCAAAATAATCCATCGTTATATCCGAATAGCGGCGTTTTGTTCGTGCGTCCCAGACACTATCTGAAATGGTAAATCAGGGTCACGCGCATGGCGCAATTCGTGACAAAAAAAATCTAAATATTCCATTACTGTACTTCGAAGCATGTCAACCGCTCTTTAAAATCCATTTTTATGCCATTTTTCTCGTAAAAAAGCGATAATATTTCGACCGGGAATGTCCATTTAGCTAAACAGAGGAAAGTAAACAAAGCTTTCGGTCGACGCGGGCACGAACCTGAGTCTCACAGTACTGCAACCAGCCACTTCCCAAACCCGCTACTTTTTTTCAGCCAGAGCCTGCAAAGCCACGATTCAGCTTTTTACCGCCTTCTGAGACCGTATGGCAGCCGTAGGAAGTGTCACGGGACAGCTAAGATCCTCACTCTTCAATAAACAGAGACAAGAAGAACGACACCTTGTCAGACAGGCCACTTCCTGAATGAAACCTTCTCACATTTTTGCCTGCCAAATGAGTTCTGTTATACTCACAGACACCATTCAAACAGTTTTAGAAACTTTAGGGTGTTTTCTATCCATATGTAATAAGTATATGCATATTCTAGTTACTGGGTAGGAGTGGTAACCAGATTAAATCGGGTACGTTTTTTATCCGGCGGTGTAAATACTGCCCCCTAGCCCTAACAGGTTAACACAGTACACATATTTGCAGCCCAATGGAGAAACAGGGGAATGGTAACCACGTCTGGGAAACCTATTACACACGCTCAGTTGATTTTGAATCTATTAGATGCTGTACTTTTGCCAGAAAAGTTAGCTATTTGTAAATGTGAGGCCCACATTAGATTGGACAGATAGTGTCAGTAACAACAACAGAAAAGCAGATGCGGAAACGAAAAAGGCAGGTCTTAAACCGCAGCCGTCGACACAGCAGTTCTTAAAAGAGGAAGTAAACATAGACAAATCTATATTAAAATTGTCAGTCTAGAGCACCAGTGAAAGGGATTTCGAAATGGAAGAAGTTAGGAGCAATTTATATAAGGACGGTATTTGGTATCATGATAAGTTACCAATACTACCTAAGTCATTGTTTAGAGATGCGGCAAGATCGACACATGGGCAGAGCCATGTGTCAACAGGGGGGGATAGTAGAGCATGTTCGGAAACACTTTGTGGCCTATTGGAAAACGAACTACTTAAAAAAATTTTTTTTATAATAGATAAGTATATTAAATGGGAAGAAGTGGTCCCAACTTACTGGGTGGACACGATTAGGGTAGTTGGTTTACTAGGATCTATCTCTTTAAATAATGGATTACATTTTAGCTGATCAGGTAAACCATATAGAATGCCAGAGTTAGGGAGGCCAGAACAGGTAGACATAGAAGTTGAAGATATACTAACAGAACACATGGTTAACCAAACCCGTATGTCCGAAACTTTGTGTCCAACAGGTGAATTACAGGAGAAGATGATTCACTCAATCCAACCAGGAGACTGGGTGTGGATCCAGTCCCTGAGGAGAAAAGAACTGGAAGCAGCCACGGTGGGAGGGCCCATACCAAGTGTTCCTGGTAATAGCCTTCGCGGTGAGAATAGCTGAAAGAGCTACCTGGGTTCATATCACACATTGCGGGAGGGTAAGACACACTGACACTGTCGAACAATCACAGAGTTAGGAGAAGAACCGAATACCAATAAGTTTCGGGGGTTACCTCTCTAACGAAGATTCCCTAACGCGCCCGATCCTCACTGTGTGCGTTCATAGAAGTGAAAGTGTGGGTTGGCCTCTAGCCAGTGATATATTCTCCGGGAGGGGGTGGGGCTTTACAGGGGTACTGGTCAGTCTGAGCTGTCTGATTGTGGGAGCCATATTCCTAATACACCATGAACCACTCGAGAAGGCAGAAAGTGGTAACTTGACCCATAGTGTAGAAGATGAGGAGTTTTTATGGCCTAGGTACAAAAGGTCACTCGATCTGGATAAAAAGGAAGTGAGAGTAGAGTTAGGGAAGGATGTCTCAATAGAGTTCTATGCAGACCAAATGGGGTCCCTAACCTCCTGGCAGTCTTGGACTTGGACTTCATGGGGAAGATATCTGTGTAGATCCCGGTGTAACTCATGGAATCATAGCTCACACAGAGAGAGAAGGCTATGTCAATCCACACACCCAATATAGAAACACATGGAGTATAGTGAAGGCCAGTGATTTTGACTGCAATCCAGAGCAAGGGAAGTATTGCTTGAAGATAGGAATGACCATTAAAAGCATAAAGAAAGAGGATTTAGGGTTATGGTATGTTGGCCTTGACCAGACCATTGTCGACACTGCGGTACCATTCCGAATAGTAGAGGTTAGGACAGGAGATAGTTCTACCACCAGCCAGAATACCAGTAGTACCCCTGATAAAACGGACATTACCCGTGTAGTCATCCAGAGCCAAGGACCGGTGAGGATAGTTCAGACGAAAGATCTTAACCTCTTGGGGCTAGGTGGGACGCTAGCGTGCCACCTGTGGTGCACTCCATCAACAGCAGGTGCATTTCAAGAGCGGCAAATTTGAATCCAAATAAATGTCAAAATTCAAATTTTTCAAAAATACAACTATGTTACACCATTTGAAAGATAAACATCTCCTTAATCTAACCACGTTTTACGATTTCAAAAAGGTTTTACGGCGAAAGCATAAATTTAGAGTATGTTAGGACAGTACATTTACAAGAGTTGTGTGTAATGTTTTGTCAAGTCAAAGACAGGGTCACCAAAACCATAAAACCAGCTAAAATGATACACTAACCTTTTACAATCTCCATCAGATGACACTCCTAGGACATTATGTTAGACAATGCATGCATTTTTAGTTCTATCAAGTTCATATTTATATACAAAAACAGCGTTTTACTATGGCATTGATGTTGAGGAAATCGTTTCCCTCCAATAACCGGCAGTCAAGTCAGCGTCAGAAATTAAATAATTAAAATTAGAAAACATTGTTAAAATATTATATTGTCATTTAAAGAATTATAGATTTACATCTTTTGAACGCAATCAACTTGCCAGATTTAAAAATAACCTTACTGGGAAATCACACTTTGCAATAATCTGAGCACTGTGCCCAGAAAAATACGCGTTGCGATACAGACTAGACGTCATGTTGGGGAGATCTAAAATCGAAAATACTATGTAAATAATCCATTACCTTTGATTCTCTTCATCAGATGTCACTTCCAGGTATCACAGGTCCATAACGAATGTAGTTTTGTTCAAAAAAGCTCATCATTTATGTCCAAAAATCTCCGTCTCGTTAGCACATGATGTAAGCCAGCCGGACTTCTCGTCATGAACGAGGGGAAAAAATATATTTCCGTTCGTTCAAACATGTCAAACGTTGTATAGCATAAATCATTAGGGCCTTTTTTAACCAGAACATGAATAATATTCAAGGTGGACGAATGCATAGCCTTTTATAACGTATTGGAACGAGGGTACCCAACATGAAGTAGCGCGCCAGGTGTCTAATGGGACATCACCGTTCCATGGCTCTTGTTCGGTCAGATCTCCCTCCAGAAGACTCAAAACACTTTGTAAAGGCTGGTGACATCTAGTGGAAGCAATAGGAAGTGCCAAAATATTCCTAAACCCCTGTGTCTTTCAATGGGATAGCTTTAAAGTCAATACAACACATCAGGTATCCACTTCCTGTCAGAAAATGTCTCAGGGTTTTGCCTGCCAAATGAGTTCTGTTATACTCACAGACACCATTCAAACAGTTTTGGAAACTTTAGAGTGTTTTCTATCCATATATAATAAGTATATGCATATTCTAGTTACTGGGTAGGATTAGTAACCAGATTAAATCGGGTACATTTTTTTTATCCAGACGTGCAAATGCTGCCCCCTAGACCCAACAGGTTAAGGAAGTGATTGAGGTGGAGACTTGGTTTGGGGATTCCAACCTATGGCTGGAATGGATTCAGTATACAGCTAGATCAGTAGCTAAAGAAGAAGGTTATGCCTGCGCAACAGCCAAACTTCAGTTGACAACCATCCCCTTTCTACTCGATGGAATTAATTTACCAAGGGGAATGGCCTGTATGGTAAAGCTGTTCATGAAGGCAAGGAAGCCAGACAGTTGCACTGATCTGCATTATCTGTATCCTATGTGCCCATTAGATCCAGACTTCCCCCTTTCACAGTCGCAGGAGGAGACTATTATTGTGTGGCTCGACACAACACACACGGATGGAACGTAGGGGAAGTAAGAACATGCAATAGGACAGAGAATGTTACAACTGACGAGACAATGAGGGACCTGACTGGGTGGTTGAGTTCCGAGGACTTTAGTAAGATAAAAAGGCCGAGAGCGGATGTCTGGTGGTTGTGTGGAGGTATGAAGCTGTGGCCAAAGCTGCCTGCAAATTGGACTGGTATTTGTGCATTGGTACAGTTAGGCATGCCCTTCACCCTTATACAACACAAAGACCTAGTGCCAGGTGAAAGAGGGGAGGAGTGCTCCGTCAGGGTCCTTTGACGATAGAATTTACATTGATAGCATTAGGGTTCCAACGGGGGTGCCTGATGAGTTTAAAGCAAGGAATCAGATATGGGCTGGATTGGAATCAAGTCTTTTTTGGTGGTCGACTCTCAATAAAAATGTGGATTGGATAAATTACATTTATTATAACCAACAGCATTTCATCAACTATACCAGAGAGGAAATTCAAGGGTTAGCAGAACAGACAGCTGCGACCACTTTGATGGTATTGCAGAATAGAATAGCTTTGGATATGCTTTGGATATGCTTCTGGCTGAAAAGGGTGGTGTGTGTGTGTGATGTTCGGATCTGAATGCTGTACTTTCATCCCTGAGAACACAGCTCCAGATGGATCAGTGACCAAGGCCCTGGCCGGTCTAAACAATTTAGCTCAGGAGTTAGCAGAAAATTCCGGGGTGGACACGGCACTCACGGGATGGTTTGATAGTACGTTCGGAAAATGGAAAAAGGTTGTAATCACTGTGTTGTGGGCTGCTTTCACCTGTATGACTGTGTTGATATTATGTGGTTGTTGTTTGGTCCCTTGTGCGAGAGGTCTCATTTCCAGGGCTCTGGAGAGATCGATGACGGAGCAGATGATGAGATACGGACCGATTCCAAGTTCAGACCAGTGGGATGACAAATACCTACCGCCGAGCCTGGTGGAGGATTCATTCAATTACGAGGAGCCCATGTTAGACGAGACCATCTTTAATGTTTAGGAAGACTGTTTCTCTAAATGAAGGTCATAGCAAAAATCCTAATCCGAAGAGTTATGACTGGACATAGGCTTAGAACAGTCATTGATAAGTATGTAATGAAAATACATGTATTCATTTTCTTTGATCTAGTTTGATTTTGTGTGACATTTCTGAATCCTATAAAAATATATGTGTTATAGTGTATGTGAAATATTTCGCCAATAGGGTGGATTGTAATGGAAATAATATGATTAAAGGTTTGACTAAATGATTTCACCCTGAAAAGGTATAACCGAGTGACTATAAGATGAATGTACTAATGTGTGTGGGTCGGAAAAGTTGAAGCTTAATGATTTAGCAATGTAAGCAACCAGACAGCAGACAACTGTCTGGTTGATTATGTAACATGGGGCAGGATATGATAAGCAATGTATGAGATGGAGAAGACTTGTAAATAAGCATTGACAGTGTTAAAGAAGAGGAGGGGCATTTCTAAGGGGTATGACATATGGTATGACCAAATGTCAGGTATAAAAGGCTGTGTACATTGTATGATATTCAGAGCTCTCGTAAATAATCATTCTTACCAATTGTAGGCTGGCTCTCCGTCTGCTTCATTCAACCAGAATCTTACACCCTCTGGGGGGCAGACTGAGTAGTTTAATTGAAGTTCGGTTTATGAACATTGGGAACTGAATTCCCATGACAGAAGGTAGAAACTAGGGCCTGTTGGACCTGCCTTGTTGATAGTGTTGTTAAGAAGGTAGAGCAGGGCTTTATTATGGACAGACTTCTCCCATTCTTAGCTACTGTCGTATCAATATGTTTTGACCATGGCAGTTTACAATCCCGGGTTACTCCAAGCAGTTTAGTCACCTCAACTTGCTCAATTTCCACATTATTCATTACGAGATGAACAGGTGAGCAGTACGCGTCTATGAAATGAGAGCATGAACAGTGTGAGGACCGTTAAAACGTCTTAGGGCTAGGGGGCAGTTTTCGGAAGTTCGGAGAGTCTGGCGAGCCCAAAGTAAAATGCCTGTTAATTAATACCTTTATTTAATTAATACCTTTATTTAACCAGGAAAGGCTCATTGAGATTTAAAATCTCTTTATCAAGAGCGTCCTGTTACTCAGGCCCAGAAGCTATGCATATAATTGGTAGATTTGGAAAGAAAACACTCTGACATTTCCAAAATTGTTAAAATAATGTCTGTGAGTATAACAGAACAGTTATGGCAGGCGAAAACCCGAAGAAAATCCGACCAAAAAATAAATAAAATCACAGGCTCATATTTTGTAAAGCTATTGAAAACTCCTATGTCCGTCACCCAGATTGCAATTCATAATAGCATCCACTAGATGTCAACAGTATTTATTCAAGGTTTTGAGGCTTCTATTTTGAAAAATAAATAAATATTTACACTTTCAGTGAGCTGACTGCTTGGGTCACATCAGTGTTTTTGCGCGCGATGGAGAGGGTGCACACTTACGTATTTGTCATTCCTATTGAACACAGTACTTTCCGTATGAAATATTATAGTTTATTTACATTTTAGACAACCTGAGGATGATATAGACACATTATTTGACTTGTTTGGACGAAATTTACTGGTAGCTTTTAGAACTTCTTTGTCTGCATGTTGAAGGAGTGGATTTCTGAAGTCACGGCGCCTGGGCTCTGGGCCCCAGGGCAAAATTATTGCCCCCCCCCCACTCTGGGACCTATGGTTGCCACCAGTCTGCTTGCCGTTCTCAGTTATCGTCAGGTACTGTATGTGGATGATCAGGGCTTTATTCAGAAAAAGTTTCTTGGGCTACCTTGATTTGCCAAGTGGGCGAGATTTGAATTCCGTGTTTATCTTCATGGACAAACTTGTTGTTCAAACCTACGATGGCTCAGCTTCAAGGGAACGTATCTGCTGTTTGTATTTCCAGCTGAGTCCTCTCCTGTTCCATGATTTAACAAGCGATGACCACTCCACTACCATTGTCAACTACCTCCTCACATGAACTGGAAGCCACGTCTCATGTGGCCCACTCATCCACTGGCACATTGAATGTTTCCTCTCCAAGCACTGTGAGGGAACCCCTGTCAATTTTCTCTCATTACTTTATGTAGAGTCAATCACAAACACAATCACATTATTACACGTCTATGATTTTACTCCTTGCTTGGACTAACTCATTCTTAGCTCTTTTGTCTCACTGTGTAGTGTTTTTGTGTTATTGTCTTCCCAATCCTGTCCTGCACTGGTCAAGCCTCTGAACACCTCAACTCATGCCTCATACCCTCATTCAATCACTGCTGTGATCCCTTCCCAAAATGGTGTAAGTAGCCCTCTCATTCCTATTCCCCATAATATTGTACTATAAGTGTCTTTATTAAATGCTTTAGGTTAAAATAATTACTCTTTGACGATTTTAGAAACACATTTTGACGTCTCTGTGGGTCTCCCATCCTCCTCAACAACAGAAATGTCTAATAACGTCTAATACAATTCATCATTAATAATTCTGCAAGTTTTCTGTGTCCAGAAGCCTGATTCTACTCACTGTGGTTGTGTGGAAGTGTTGAGCTGTATTATTTGGCCTGTGGTCCTGTTGTCCCCAGTCCCAGTGGTGAAGATAATGTCTTAATTGAGCTTCTTGTCTGTGACTGAGATACGTAATCTGCACATTTACTAAAACGTCAGCTCTCATCTCTCCCAATGTTCTCAATGTCAAACCATGAAGGCCGGGTAGTTTTTTTTCATGATTGCAACTCAGGTCATTTTAGTCGGCTGGCCATCGCTACATATTCGTCGTCAGACCCACTGGCTCCAGGTCATTTATAAGTCTATGCTAGGTAAAGCTCCGCCTTAGCTCAGCTCACTGGTCACGATAACAACACCCACCCGTAGCACGCGCTCCAGCAGGTACATCTCACTGTTCATTCCCCAAAGCCAACACCTCCTTTGGCCGCCTTTCCTTCCAGTTCTCTGCTGCCAGTGACTGGAACGAATTGCAAAAATCGCTGAAGGCGGAGACTTATTGCTCCCTCACTAACTTTAAACATCAGCTATCTGAGCAGCTAACCGATCGCTGCAGCTGTACATAGTCCATCTGTAAATAGCCCACCCAATCTACCTACCTCATCCCCATATTGTTTTTATTTACTTTGCTGCTCTTTTGCACACCAGTATCTCTACTTACACATCATCATCTGCTCATCTATCACTCCAGTGTTAATCAGCTAAATTGTCATTACTTTGCTACTACGGCCTATTTATTGCCATACCTCCTCACGCCATTTGCACACACTGTATATAGACTTTCTTTTTTCTGTTGTGTTGACTGTACGCTTGTTTATTCCATGTAACTCTGTGTTGTTGTTTCTGTCACACTGCTTTTCTTTATTCTTGGCCAGGTCGCAGTTGTAAATGAGAACTTATTCTAAACTGGCCTACCTGGTTAAATAAAGGTCAAATAATAAAAATAAAAAGATCCTAGATCATAATGAATCAGATTACATGGACGGGGGGGACCTGATCCTATATCATAATGAATCAGATTACATGGAGAGGGGGGACCTGATCCTAGATCATAGTGAATCAGATTACATGGAGAGGGGGTACCTGATCCTAGATCATAATGAATCAGATTACATGGAGAGGGGGGACCTGATCCTAGATCATAGTGAATCAGATTACATGGAGAGGGGGTACCTGATCCTAGATCATAATGAATCAGATTACATGGAGAGGGGGGACCTGATCCTAGATCATAATGAATCAGATTACATGGAGAGGAGGGGGGACCTGATCCTAGATCATAATGAATCAGATTACATGGAGAGGGGGGACCTGTTCCTAGATCTTAATGAATCAGATTACATGGAGAGGGGGGGACCTGATCCTAGATCATAATGAATCAGATTACATGGAGAGGGGCGACCTGATCTTAGATTATAATGAATCAGATTACATGGAGAGGTGGGACCTGATCCTAGATCATAATGAATCAGATTACATGGAGAGGAGGGACCTGATCCTAGATCATAATGAATCAGATTACATGGAGAGGGGGGACCTGTTCCTAGATCTTAATGAATCAGATTACATGCTGAGGGGGGGACCTGATCCTAGATCATAATGAATCAGATTACATGGAGAGGGGGGACCTGATCCTAGATCATAATGAATCAGATTACATGGAGAGGGGGGACCTGATCCTATATCATAATGAATCAGATTACATGGAGAGCCGGATATATATAATATACCCTACTATTTTTTTATATTTAATATGCCATAAACTATTGTTTTTTTTAACAGTTTCATTAGTTCATTGTAATTAACTTAATCATTATGACACACCCCTCTCTATTGTCATTGGTTGCACTAATTGCACTGTTTGTCTACATAACCTGGTTCAAGTATTGATGACATCACCCTGAAGAAGGCACAGTGATGCTGAAATGTTGGTAAATACCCAATAAATGACTGGGAGTTTATATATGGAGTGTGGGATTGTCTTTATTTTGATAGTTTATAACTCTTATGTATGTGCCATCTTTTTGTGTTTTTCAGGCAGCCTGGGAAAGAACTGAAAAAACTCACTAAAGAGTCAAGACAGAGACACCAGAAAGACCCAAGAAGACTTGGACGCAGCATCAGAGGACAGAGAGGGATGTTCAGAACTCACTCAGTCTGGTCAGTTGGTGAGGGTAGACTTGGAGGCTGCTTATCTGACATGGAGGAAGTCCCCCCTCCTCTCCCCTACCTTCCTATACCCCCTCCTCTCCCCTACCTTCCCTATACCCCCCTCCTCTCCCCTACCTTCCCTATACCCCCTCCTCTCCTCTACCTTCCCTATACCCCCCTCCTCTCCTCTCCCCTACCTTCCCTATACCCCCCTCCTCTCCCCTACCTTCCCTATACCCCCTCCTCTCCCCTACCTTCCCTATACCCCCTCCTCTCCCCTACCTTCCCTATGCCCCCCCTCCTCTCCCCTACCTTCCCTATACCCCCCTCCTCTCCCCTACCTTCCCTATACCCCCTCCTCTCCCCTACCTTCCCTATACCCCCCTCCTCTCCCCTACCTTCCCTATACCCCCTCCTCTCCCCTACCTTCCCTATACCCCCCTCCTCTCCCCTACCTTCCCAATACCCCCTCCTCTCCCCTACCTTCCCTATACCCCTCCTCTCCCCTACCTTCCCTATACCCCCTCCTCTCCCCTACCTTCCCTATACCCCCTCCTCTCCCCTACCTTCCCTATACCCCCCCTCCTCTCCCCTACCTTCCCTATACCCCCACTCCTCTCCCCTACCTTCCCTATACCCCCCTCCTCTCCCCTACCTTCCCTATACCCCCTCCTCTCCCTACCTTCCCTGTACCCCCTCCTCTCCCCTATCTTCCCTTCCCCCCCTCTCCCCTACCTTCCCTTCCCCCCCTCTCCCTTACCTTCCCTATACCCCCCTCCTCTCCCCTACCTTCCTTATACCCCCTCCTCTCCCCTACCTTCCCTATACCTCCCCTCCTCTCCCTACCTTCCCTATACCCCCTCCTCTCCCCTACCTTCCCTATACCCCCTCCTCTCCCCTACCTTCCCTATACCCCCCTCCTCTCCCCTACCTTCCCTATACCCCCTCCTCTCCCCTACCTTCCCTATACCCCCCTCCTCTCCCCTACCTTCCCTATACCCCCTCCTCTCCCCTACCTTCCCTATACCCCCTCCTCTCCCCTACCTTCCCTATACCCCCTCCTCTCCCCTACCTTCCCTATACCCCCCTCCTCTCCCCTACCTTCCCTATACCCCCCTCCTCTCCCCTACCTTCCCTATACCTCCCCTCCTCTCCCTACCTTCCCTATACCCCCTCCTCTCCCCTACCTTCCCTATACCCCCTCCTCTCCCCTACCTTCCCTATACCCCCCTCCTCCCCCTACCTTCCCTATACCCCCCTCCTCTCCCCTACCTTTCCTATACCCCCTCCTCTCCCCTACCTTCCCTATACCCCCCTCCTCCCCCTACCTTCCCTATACCCCCCTCCTCTCCCCTACCTTCCCTATACCCCCTCCTCTCCCCTACCTTCCCTATACCCCCCTCCTCTCCCCTACCTTCCCTATACCCCCCTCCTCTCCCCTACCTTCCCTATACCCCCTCCTCTCCTCTACCTTCCCTATACCCCCTCCTCTCCCCTACCTTCCCTATACCCCCTCCTCTCCCCTACCTTCCCTATACCCCCTCCTCTCCCCTACCTTCCCTATACCCCCCTCCTCTCCCCTACCTTCCCTATACCCCCCTCCTCTCCCCTATCTTCCCTATACCCCCCATTATGTTGGACCATGTTTATTTGTTTGAATCTTGTCTTTGTTTGTGATCAGGTTAGAAGAGAATGACTCCTCAACCCAAGAGGTCCTGGAGCAGCTGTGATCAGGTTAGAAGATAATGACTCCTCAACCCAAGAGGCCCTGGAGCAGCTGTGATCAGGTTAAAAGAGAATGACTCCTCAACCCAAGAGGCCCTGGAGCAGCTGTGATCAGGTTAGAAGAGAATGACTCCTCAACCCAAGAGGCCCTGGAGCAGCTGTGATCAGGTTAGAAGAGAATGACTCCTCAACCCAAGAGGCCCTGGAGCAGCTGTGAGAGAGCATCAGTGTGGAAACATTTGGGGAAATTTAAAGAAAGTTTCCTGGCAAAGAGGATTGACTGTTATGTAAAGGGTCAGAGCCACTGAGTGGACAAAATATTAAGGATACCTTCCTCATACTGAGTTACGCCTGGTCAGTTTGTCATGGAAAGAAAAGGTGTCCTTAATGTTTTGTGTTAATTACATAATAATTATACATTTATGGATTGTTTTATGTTGCCTATTGTTTTCTATTTATTCAACCTGCCATCTACCCACCTGGGGACTGAGGGTTATGAGAGAACCCCCACATCACTAGCTTCTCTTTATTCAACCTGCCATCTACCCACCTGGGGACTGAGGGTTATGAGAGAACCCCCACATCACTAGCTTCTCTTTATTCAACCTGCCATCTACCCACCTGGGGACTGAGGGTTATGAGAAAACCCCCACATCACTAGCTTCTCTTTATTCAACCTGCCATCTGCCCACCTGGGGACTGAGGGTTATGAGAGAACCCCCACATCACTAGCTTCTCTTTATTCAACCTGCCATCTACCCACCTGGGGACTGAGGGTTATGAGAGAACCCCCACATCACTAGCTTCTCTTTATTCAACCTGCCATCTACCCACCTGGGGACTGAGGGTTATGAGAGAACCCCCACATCACTAGCTTGCATGTTCTGCAGCCTTGTAAAGATGAGGGGATGACTGGGAGGCAGGTTGGCATTTATTGTCATGATTCTTGTTCTGGAGGCAAGTTGGCATTTATTGTCATGAATCTTGCCCTGCAGGCAGGTTGGAATTTATTGTCATGAATCTTGCCCTGGAGGCAGTTCAGCAAAGTTTTCCCTAGCTGGCACAGGCACAAAGTAATACAATCCGATTTTAATCCTAACCTCTCTAGGGTAGGTGGCACCAAATCGTCCCACCTACGTAACAGCCAGTGTAATCCCGTGGCGCGTTATTCAAAAACCTCAAAAATGCAAAAACTTCAATTTCTCAAACATATGACTATTTTACACCATTTTAAAGACAAGACTCTCGTTAATCTAACCACACTGTCCGATTTCAAAAAGGCTTTACAACGAAAGCAAAACATTAGATTATGTCAGCAGAGTACCCAGCCAGAAATAATCAGACACCCATTTTTCAAGCTAGCATATAATGTCACATAAACCCAAACCACAGCTAAATGCAGCACTAACCTTTGATGATCTTCATCAGATGACAACCCTAGGACATTATGTTATACAATACATGCATGTTTTGTTCAATCAAGTTCATATTTATATCAAAAACCAGCTTTTTACATTAGCATGTGACTAGCATTCCCACCGAACACTGCCGGTGAATTTACTAAATTACTCACGATGAACGTTCACAAAAAGCATAACAATCATTTTAAGAATTATAGATACAGAACTCCCCTATGCACTCGATATGTCCGATTTTAAAATAGCTTTTCGGTGAAAGCACATTTTGCAATATTCTCAGTAGGTAGCCCGGCATCACAGGGTTAGCTATTTAGACACCCAGCAAGTTTAGCACTCACCAAAGTCAGCTTTACTATAAGAAAAATGTTATTACCTTTGGTGTTCTTCGTCAGAATGCACTCCCAGGACTTCTACTTCAATAACAAATGTTGGTTTGGTTCAAAATAATCCATAGTTATATCCAAACAGTGGCGTTTTGTTCGTGCGTTCAAGACACTATCCGAAAGAGTAAATAAGGGTGACGAGCATGGCGCAATTCGCGACAAAAAAATTCTAAATATTCCATTACCGTACTTCGAAGCATGTCAACCGCTGTTTAAAATCAATTTTTATGCAATTTTTCTCATAAAAAAGCGATAATATTCCGACCGGGAATATGCGTTTAGGTAAACAGACGAAAGAAAATAAAGCATTTGGTCGACTCGGGCGCGCGCCTAAGCCCATAGTACTGATCGGCCACTTGCCAAACGCGATAAAGTGTTTCAGCCAGAGGCTGCCTCGATATCGTTCAGCTTTTTCCCGGGCTCTGAGAGCGTATGGGAGCCGTAGGAAGTGTCACGTTAGAGCAAAGATCCTCAGTCTTCAATAAAAAGAGCCCAGATGAAACACAACTTGTCAGACAGGCCACTTCCTGCATGGAATCTTCTCAGGTTTTGGCCTGCCATTTGAGTTCTGTTATACTCACAGACACCATTCAAACAGTTTTAGAAACTTTAGGGTGTTTTCTATCCAAAGCCAATAATTATATGCATATTCTAGTTACTGGGCAGGAGTAGTAACCAGATTAAATCGGGTACAATTTTTATCCGGCCGTGTCAATACTGCCCCCTAGCCCTAACAGGTTAACCTCAACCCTAACCACACTGCTAATCCTTCCCTTAAATTAAGACCATAAAACAACATTTTCCACAGCCAATTCTGACTTTGCAGCTGACATATCTAGAGGAAATCGCACAGTTCTGCCTCCAGGTCAAGATTCATGACAAACGTCAACATGAGACAGGGAGAAGCAATGTAAAAATCAATAACGAAATTGTTTTCACAATTAACATGCTTTTTCTTGTTTCAAGTATGTTTTATTATGAAAAGTACAATATATCCATATATACTTGTACAACTATGGAGCGTATGTACACATATAATTATACAATTTGTTTTTCCAACATAAAAGACAAGAAATGATCACATTGGTATTTTAACGGTGTTATTGTAAGAGTTTAAATGTTTAAACAGAGGATACATCTAAAACAGGATAAAACAAGTGCAGTATGTTGTGAGAATGTTACTTTAACGTCGACTCATAACGTCACACTATAACTTCATGGGAGTCTTGTGGAAAGACTGCATGTTGTTTTGGGTGGATTGAGTGACGTCTTCATCAACATTTTGCAGAATATTCCGGTAATATTTTCACCTCTTGTCGGCTGCAGACATTCATAAGGAGTTCCAGTAGTTTATTTGTCATTTGCAGGTATTAAAAGTAATACATACATTGTAATTCCTTGTTGGATCTCTGTCACATACAGGACAGTACATACCAGAGGAGGCTGCTGAGGGGAGGACGGCTCATAATAATGTCTGGAACAGAGTGAATGAAATGGAACACATGGAAACCACGTGTTTGATACCATTCCACTTATTCCACTCCAGCCATTACAAGCCTGTCCTCCCCAAATAAGGTCCCACCAACCTCCTGTGGTACAAACACAAACAGTAAAATATATCATAAAAAATGCAAAGTGGTAAAAGATCAGAAAATATTACAAGCCTGTCATGTGTGAGTGTCCCGTGTGTGTTTGTCCAGTGTGTTTGTGTGTGTGTGTGTGTGTTTGTATGTCCAGAGTGTGTGAGTGTCCAGTGTGTGTTTGTCCATTGTGTGTCAGTGTTTATGTGTGTTTGTGTGTGTGTCAGTGTTTGTGTGTGTATGTGTGTGTGTATCCAGTGTGTTTGTCAAGCATGTGTGTGTCAAGCGTGTGTGTGTTTCCAGTGAGTGTGTATGTGTCCAGTGTGTTTTCAGTGTGTTTGTATGTCCGTTTGAGTGTGTGTGTGTGTGTGTGTCCAGTGTGTTTGCCCAGTGTTTGTGTGTATGTGTGTTTGTCCAGTTTGAGTGGGTGGCCAGCATGTGTGTGTGTGCC